>NC_134485.1:25760873-25905873 GCF_040206685.1 Ascaphus truei | reverse complement strand
TTATTTTCCCCCTTATACGATATCATTGGATATTTCACTGGGGTTTTTTGTTTGCCTTCCTCTGGATCAATATACTGTAAATACACATATAGGATAAGTATCTGTCGTCTAAATTTAGCAGAGTTTAACTTGATGGACATCTGACTTTTTTCAACCTCATCTACTATGTCACTGTATCGTACTGTACGTAGATAAATACTACAAAATGAGGAGATTCAATATCTCTTGATAAAATTCCTTAAATAATCCGACACCCCGCGCAACTAAGAGCATGTAACCTCATGGAGTAATGCAAGAACCAAAGAGTTTCCTATCTAATTATTGCTGGCAGATGGAGGCCAAGTGACACAGGGTGACACATAGTCACACAGCAAGAGAACGCAGCCCAGGCTGGAATGCAAGCCACACGCTCGTGGATGTAAGATCACTCGCACCTTAACCACAAATCCACGTAATAAAAGGGCAAGTAATGTTTGAGTGTCGAAATAAACACTTTCTGACAAAGGGCTTTGCCCCGAAGATTATCTTAATGTTCTATACTTGTTAGGTACCCCCGCTACAGCTAAATGTGACCGAAGGGAATGGTGCTAAGAGGGGCAAATTAATGAAAACACTGAAGATGAACAGAACCCCTATATATAGCACTCTCTTCCTATGTGAGATGGTGGATGAGTTAAAATATCTTTATTTTGAAAAACTTCGTTAAAACAATGGGGTTTAAAATATTTATTAAATAGTACCAAGTTTTGTTAACTCTTGGGGTTGTTTACTCCAGAGGAGTGTCAATAGGATATTAAAGTCCAGTGTTAGGGAACTCACTGACCCTAGTGTCCCTCATATAGAGTGATTGACTAGAGATTGGTGTTTGTATGGGAGCGATAGTCTTGACCATATATGTAGTGCCACAGTAAGTGAGTACTAATTGGTGCGCTAACACAAGGACCTGTTACTGTGCTGCTAGACACTGCAGCCAGTAGTGTAATATTGATTCGTTATGTGCAAATCTAGGTAGTTGTGCACCGAATGTTGTTCACTGACGCCAACATTTAATATCCTATTGACACTCCTCTGGAGTAAACAACCCCAAGAGTTAACAAAACTTGGTACTATTTAATAAATGTTTTAAACCCCATTGTTTTAACGAAGTTTTTCAAAATAAAGATATTTTAACTCATCCACCATCTCACATAGGAAGAGAGTGCTATATATATAGGGGTTCTGTTCATCTTCAGTGTTATCTTAATGTTGGCCAACTGCAAAAAAAACCTTATTATTCTTTTTGACACACAGTGTGTGGCCCTCAGTCTCTCCTGTGTGCGGAAACCTTTTTGGCATGTTTTGTCCCCTCTGAACTACCCTGGACTTGGTAAGCCCATTATTTGAGTTGATATGAAGTGTAAGCTTTTGTTTCTCCTTGGATAGACTTGACGTTGCTACCTGCAGCAATTTCGAAAAGCAAGCAATTCGTTGGAACGCAATGGGCAGGACCCTCTGGTAATGATGGGGTTAAAAAATAAACATTTAAAAAAAAAAAAGGATCTGTCCATGTTCCCCCTGACTATAGAAAATGTGTTTTATTTTTCCCCGTCTCTCTTTTTTAAACACAGACTTTGTTGCCTAAAACACACGCAAATTGAACCAAGCGGAGCTCTGTGTCCTCCCAAGCTGGAAGACACAGTGGTTACACTTCCAGTAACTGCTACAGCAGGAATTTGGCCACAGACATACAACCATATGGGAGGGAGCAGGGCTGAGAGAAATGATCAGTGTCTCATTCACTCAAACCTTCTACAGAAGTGGGAGAGGAGTGTCTAGAGACAGTCAGATTTCTGCAACAGATCCCCCCTGGTAAACCCTACATATTTTATTGGGGGAAACCATGCGTACGCAAACTTAACTGTACAATATCAGTTCAAAGAAAGACTTCATTTTTTAGTTTTATTGCAGGATTTAAGTTAGTATTTCAATCACTTATAATTGAAAATGCATAGTGGTGAGCAGGGCCATAAATGTAAGTCTGTTCAGTGATTTTTGTATCCTTATAGGACACAGAAATTAGCTGGGCACACATTAAAGCAAATGTATTTATCAATCACCATAGTGAGCAAAACATAGGCCAAGTTCAAATGTATCTCCTTATATGCGCATCTCCCTCTCATTATCCGCCCCAAATCAGACAGAAGTTGTTATGCTTATTCTTCATTCTTGTATAGATTTGTCCATGGTAAAACAGTGCAGTCATTCTCACTCCCTTATCTAAAAGGAGGTTGTTCTGTAATATTTATGGGAAGCTTAGCAGTCACAGTTTAAGAGCCCAAAGTAAAGGGCTTTCTGGCCCAAAGGCTGACATTATAGTGGAAATATCGTGATTTGTAAGACTAAGACTCTTTAAGATAACTGATGCTAGAATGAGTGACATTGTTTCCCAACGATTGAATGACACTTGACAGGCCTGTTTTGGGGGCATAATACCAAAGGGAGCCAATTGGGATTTTAATTACCAAGGTCACAGAGCCACACTGTACTACTGCTCAAGAACATGGATCTGGACTCAAATTACAGATAATTTCTTTAATCATAGTCCACTTAAAGAAAAACTGCTGTGGGTGTTTGACAAATGAGTTGGTTACCATCCTGCAACTTCATATTGAGGGGCTGGGAAGCAATGATGTCCATAAGTACAACGTAGAATTAGAATTAGGGAAATTGTTACAAGATTATCCCCGTTAGAAATCATACTTTTGGGTGAGGCTACAGAGAGACTGCACACACTAACTTTGCAAAAAAAAAAAAAAACACACCTAGCTTGTTATATTTATTATGCAGCCCCCCAAAAATAATATTGAACATAATCTTGAGCTAAACTATAAACCAGAGTTAAACTTCATCAATACCCATCCCCCATTCATAAATGCAGTGCTATTTCTCTATTGTGTAGTAAGGGTTTAAGTACACCAGAGGGCGCCAACAGACCTGTTCACGGATTCACGCTGTCATTAGTGTTAGACTCGCAGCAGGACTGCTATCTGTAGGACTAACCAGTTTACACAGCAGCACAGCGGGAGATAGCATCCAGGCGCTTTTACCAACACCAATATGGGAAACTTTTTAGAGCACATTATCTTGTTCTTTTTATGAAGCAATCACCAACCACGTGTAAAAAATCTCTTCCAGGAAAGTTTGCAGCATTTATAAACTTATCAACCCAAGCAAGACCAAAGCAAATAAATAGTCTTAAGTAACTGTTTTTTTTTTTTTTTTTTTAAACTCATTCAGTAATTACAACAACGCATTTCTTGCTTATGTGTTGTAGACTCCTCTCACAGTCATGGGAGAAAATATCATTATATTTGGTTATTAAATGTGCCATCGTGACTTATCACCGCGTATAATATAATATACCTAGCACACTCAACTATAACATATACAAAGAATAATTATTTTTCAGGCCCCCATTACAATGAAGGGGTTAAAATCGACCCACCACCTTCTTTATATCTCTTTGGTTCATATTTGCTCATGTTCTATGCTAGATTGGATTAAAAGAACATGAGTTCTTTACTTTCTGACACGTTCTTATTACTGGAATGTTTTTTTAGGAGGGAGGGGGGGGGGGGGGGTAATTACTAACTAGGTTGATCGGCTTCAAATCAACAAGATATCATTTCCCTGTAATGAGTTTTAGGTACTTCCAGCACTTATGGGTTTAAAATATTTTTTAAATAATTGCCCCAGGAGTGCCAAGATGTGAGTTATTATGTAATTAATTATAGCCTGGGTTGCATTATACAGACAGACCTAGGGTGTGACTATTTCCTCTGTCCTAAATTACTAAGACTAGAAAATCAACTAATAATTGATATACAGAAAGCTTCGCATTACAAGGAGCATGTCTGTCTAAGAAGCCAAGGAAACCTTTACAAATACGGATAGTTTTTAAAAGGTAGCCAATTTTAAAACTATAATAATAATTACATATCGAAATGATCCATTTAAACATGTATATACATCTCCCTATTTAAATCTAGCTGTAAATTGATTTAATTATATGTTATTATGGTGTAGAATGGGCCTCCCTTAAAAACGTATTCATTAACACATATTAAAACACAGGAAATGATCTTCAGGTGGAAGGTATTTTAGTGTCTGTAAATATAACTGTTATTAAAGTACAAACTCTGTAAAATATGCACAGTGTTTATTTGTAGTTTTATATTAATATTTCCAATGTACAATTGCAAATAAGAAAACAAAATGAATGGAAGATCCTTGTATTTTTAGCAGTATTGTTACAGTTCATCAACTGATTGTTACTGTTTCAATGTATAGGTTGCTTATGAAATTAACAGATCTGCTTGGCAGAAATTATCCCTCTATATAGAAACGAATTGTTGTAACAATGTGGCCATGTATTAATAAATACAGCCCAGGGTATTATTTAGCAAACATAATATTATTTAGTAATCAAAAATCATTTGATCCTGGTTATTTTTTAACTGAACAAAATCAAACTATTGACGTTGGGAATGATTCCTGGTTCAGTTGCTATTGAGAGAAACAGCACAGTATGTTACTATTAAGAAGGGAAATAGATAATAGCAGAATTAAGGTTTCCCGGAAATTTCCGGCTGAGGTTTTCCTGATGTGAGAGACCAGTAACCTGCGCAAATTCTGCATCCCCGAATACTACTGTACTATACGTTAGCTCTTATTATCTGTTATATTTCATCACTGGCTTCACACACGTGTTAATGAATACGGCTTGGGAAATATCCCTCTTTATTCATGTACCTAACAGCTTTAAAGGTAAGATCTTCGTCTTATTTAAAGGTAAGATCTCTAATAGTCTTTTAAGACTAGTAAATTATACAATGTCATACACACACAGATACAAGCAGACACACACACAACTGTATATATTTATATAAAAACATGTATATTTGTGATATAATAATATAATAAAAAATGTTATTCTCCAGTTTTACGCAAATAGTAGCACAGCAACACATGATATATATATATATATATATATATATATATATATATATATATATATATATATATGTATATATATATGTATATATATGTATATATATGTATATATATATATATATATATATATATATTACATATATTACATATATTTCATTTTTATGCTGTGTGTTTCTGTATTACTATTGGAATGAAATCGGGCAATGAGCATTCATTTACCTTTTTTTAAACCATTATTGCTTGACACAGACCCCATAATGCTGTTACAGGAAACTCTATGTATTTTTTTCCTTCTGATAAACAGGTGAAGAATTGTAAAATGAAGAAAATCAGCTGAATGAATCCCCTGTCCATAGAAATCCTGCTCTAACCTGACAGATTTCAGAGTGAAAGGAGACTCACAGCCCAGATTACAGGCAGCATCTACTCATGTCATTCCTACAGTATACTGCCAGGGATGGGCAGCAGCAAGGCATCCAGCAGCAAAACGGTTAATATATTAATTGGGAAAGGCAAGGAAATTAGGGAAAAAATAAATACACATTTTTGTGTTATGGGGTATTCTTTTTTTTGCATCTTTTTCATTGATACTGCTGGACATGGTGATGTTTTATTTTTTATTGTTTTTCTGATTTTAAGTATAGAGAATTTTATAAATACTTCTTTAGATTGTAAGCTCTGTGGGGCAGGGATTTCCGTTCCTGCTGTCTGACTTTGTTGCACTTATTGTATTATAATCCCCTGCACTGTATTATCTGTTTGTAAATCGCCGAGCATACTGTGGGCGCTATAAGACATGCAGATGAGCATACAGTTGTATTTGTGTATATATATATATATATATATATATATATATATATATATATATATATATATAGATACACACTGTACATACTTCCTATATTCTAAGGTTCAGAAAGATAAAGGAAAATAAAACAGCAAACCTACAAATAATATATAGAACAGCACAAGGATAATTACTGCCCTCACCTGGAATTGTGCATTTCATTAAATTGTTAATTTCTCATTATAGACGCCTGGTGTTTGAAAATTCTCTATGATTAATGTGCCAGTGTTTGACTCTTCAGGATTGTGGCTCTTCTTACCTGTTAATACAAATAAATCAGGCAAAACTATGCTGGCAATCCAGTAAATAAATGTTCCCATTGAAACCAAAGAGATCTTTTTCTTTGATCAACCTGTTCTCCCTCAGATTTGCAGCCAGAAAATGAATCAATAATTCCCATTTATCAAATAATCCTGACGGCAAAAACTGGATATAAAAAAATGTCACCGTCTCATTACACCCGGAGGGACCTTTTTCTTTGATAAATTAGAAGCATAAACTGTGTGTATATATACATATATATTTATCTTAAAGAAGAAACAAGCACTCACATTTAAAAAAATATATATAATCTTTGTAAAAGACTAATATATATATAAAATCAAAAGCGAATAGACGATACCATTCTGTGGCTTACGAAATGCTTTTATGCATATATGTACTGTATATATATATATATTTAAATATATATATATATGTATATATATATATATATATATGTATATATATATATATATATATATGCAAATATAGCTGTATGCTCATCTGCATGTCTTAGGCAGGTCTGCAACCCCACCTTTCCCCATTATCACCCAGCATACAGCACTTCCACTGCAGCAAGGGATTCTGGGAAATGACATGTATATATATATATATATATATATATATATATGTAAGTATATATAGGGCCTATGCACAAAGATTATATTTTAAAAATTCAATGCGAGCCACGATTTCATTGCTAAAAATTAATACAAATCATCAAAAAATGCGCATCATACTTCATAGACTTCATACAGACGACACATCATTTGCTGTTTGAAATCATTTTTGACACATTGCATGATGATACATTTCTGATGAATTAAAATAAAAGCAGAATTGTGTATTTTTCTTTATTTACAAGCAGTATGAATACATCTAAATCCTAAATGCAATAGTGTAATATTAGTTCTAATAGCCATAACTGTGAAACGAATACATTGTGGTAACCTGTTTTGCTGCGTCAAATTGATACATAGCAACTTGATTCTGCGCTAACAATATATAAACAGACTTTCTAGCGTTGGTGCCAAGTGACTACAGGATGATTCTGACGTCATTTTTTTTACATTCACACACATTCTTTAGAGCATAAACGATTTAATCTGTATGCCTGTCACAGTATTTTCTGGGCTTTAAACAATGAACACTCTTTTTTGATGCTGCTTTTTTGATGCTCTTTTTTGACGCAGATGGAGAAAATCGAAATATGAAGTTCAAATTTCCCTGCACCAATATTGCACCACTCAAGCCATCTGCAATGCTTAGTCCATAGATCTAATAGTCATTTGCCAATGCCATCAAGAATCAGACTTCTTCTCATAAAACAGAACTGTGTAACATTTGCTTGATGTTTTTAATCTCAACATATTCCTGCTTTGCCCACGGAAAACTGGTAACATTCTACAGTAGCAAATAGAACGGGACAGACTCAAATGAAAAAGTGCTAAGTAGCAATAAGAATAATACAGGTATGTGACATTTGACAACAAAAAACCCCAGAAAATATTGGGGAATTCTAAAATGACATACATAATTTTATTTATTATAATATATATATATAATCAAAAGACGATATATATAGACGATAACGTTCTATGGCTAACGAAATGCTTTTATTTGTGCTGGCTTTCGAGATACACTGATCTCCTCAGCTCGCACAAATTAAAGCATTTCGTTAGCCACAGAACAGTATTGTCTATTCATTTTTGATTATTAAAACACGGCTAACATGGTACTGATACCTCTACATATATATAGGGGACAAAAAGTGGCCGTACACACTGGGTGGTGCACACTGGTGGTGCATGGTAAAGTGGGGGTAATAATAGAGGGGTAAGATCAGTAGGTGATCAAAGTACCAGCACAACACGGAGGGTAGTGCAAAAAAGGATTTAATGATCCATCAAGGGAACATATCCCAATGTTTCGGTCCTCAAAGGGACTTCTGAGGTCATATATATAATATGTATATATTATATATATTTATATATATTTCATCATATATTTATAGTTGTGATAATTCAGAGAATGGGTTAAGGTTCGGGCCAGTCCATGAATGACTGTAAACATGTGTTGATGGCCTCCCCAAGCACTTGGATGGGTTGATAATAATGTATTGTCATAAAGTATTTGGCAAGTTCTGCAGCCAAAAAAAGAAAAGATTTTATAGGCCTAATAAAAAGCTGCACCAGGGATGTTGCAACCCTACAGATATAAAAACGCTGACACTTAGCAAAACCTCTCAGCTGTAAATCAGGTGCAAGAAAGGGCAGCAGATGTATCCAAAGATCAATGAATTGAGCTGCGAGTCGCCCTGTCCTTCGCCTCGGGTGATTATTACACACTTCCTGTGTTTAAGGTGCTCGAATCCGGCACCCACACCTCTGGGGACACAAAGCCATCCAACAATGTGTCACAATGGATCAGCGCTGCGAGAGATATAATACATCGAGATGAACTCGCGTGTTCCTTTCATATCCAAAAGTTCCTTCCTTTAATATGCAAAATTGTTTACATATTAAAAGAAGAGACTTTTGGATATCAAAGGAACACGCGAGTTCATCTCTATTTATTATGTCTTTTGCGGCGCTGATGCATTGTGACACATTGTTGGATAGCAGATTTATCAAAAGACATTTTTCCAAATGAAAGCATTGGGTTTTTTTTCCACTATAAATGGGGTGTATTTTTTTTTTAGCAACACCAAGTAATTCCTCTAGAGTGTTCTCTCTCTCTTTCTCTCTCTCTCTCTCGTGTTATCTCGTGTTCTCGTGTTCTCTCTCTCATTCTCTCTCTCTCGTGTTCTCTCGTGTTCTCTCTCATTCTCTCTCGTGTTCTCTCGTGTTCTCTCTCTCTCATCAAAAATGAATAGATGATACCGTTCTGTGGCTAACGTAATTTTATTTGTGCGAGCTTTCGAGATACACTGATCTCTACGTCACCGGAAGAAGAGATCAGTGTGTCTCGAAAGCTCGCCCAAATAAAAGCATTTAGTTAGCCACAGAAAGTTATCGTCTATTCATTTTTGATTATATACTGTATATAAACAGATAGTGTTTTTAAATTGCACCCAGTATGCAGTTGGAATCACTTTGAACTCTTAAGGGGTTTATTCAATATGCTTGGATGCTAAAACTCCCATTCAAGTCGATATGCGTTTTCTATGATCTGCCTAGTCAGAGCACGTTGTATAAGCCCCTAACTTGTCCTGTCACAGAACCACTGAGTCTGCCACTGATGGGGTTAAATAGGAATAACATATGCTTCATAAACAGTCATTTTAGTATCACAATCCCTCCCCAGCCCACTAATCAGTGTGCTGAGAACCTGGGAAAAGCATGGACAATTTTCATTCTCTTGAATGGAGGGGGTCACTACTGCTTCTCACCACACTGAGGAAGGACAGAGGAGACAGGACGGTCTATAAGGTGCGCTGCTTAGGCAATATGGCCCATCGTTTGTTTTCACAAAGAATGGAAACTTTATATATATATATATATATATATATATATATATATATTTTTTTTTTCTGCATGTTTCTATTTCTTTTACAATTCAACTAAATAATTTTTTATTTAAAAAAAAAAAAAAAAAAAAAAAAAATTAAATGCCAGTTCCTGCATAGTAATATATATATTTTTCGGTGTATTTTTATTTCTTCATACAGTTCAATAAAATAATTTATATTCAAATTAAATGCCAGTTTCTGTATAGCAATCTACCTTTCCCTCGGTGTCCAATGACCCTTTAATAGTGCCAAGAGATTTTATTTTTTATTTTTAAGGGGAATAATGTATGGGTTTTGTTTAAACTGAGAGCTTTGTCTGCCTCAGGTTTATATTCCTAGCATACAGTAAGTATAAAGTAAGCAGTGTGTGTACGTTTGTGCGTGTGCTACAAACTATTGTATGATTGTATTTTTGACACAAACGGCTTCGGGAGGGCGGGGTGCTGATGTAATCCATCTTGTATAGTCTGGGAGAAATTGATAACATTATAACGTTCATGTTTTCATTTCACACGCTCGGTACAGAGATGTCAATATTTTGACATTTCCACCCATTTATATTAGTTATCTTGCATGTTGTGTGAACTTTAGTAACTCTGTCAGGGAATCTTTTTAACTTAAACTGTTTTGGATGCATTTTGCATCATTTCTAATATTTGTAAAGTGTTAAAAAAATCCCAAGAGGAAGGTACCTTCTCATGTCCTTTAATTCACTCAGAGACCCAGAGTCACTGACAGGACGGGTTCTGTCATGTCACTCATCCTGTCGGGTCCTGTGCCCCTCTTTGAGCTAATTGGGCCCCGATAAACGAATCGGCCCCATGCCTCCCCTCTGGTCAACCAATCGGGCCCAGCGCCCCAGCTCTGCTCAGCCAATCAGCCCATTTCCCCCCCCGCTCAACAACTCACTGGGGCCCAGGTGTGACTTCAGTCCTTGGCCCCTGCAAACCTTTCACTGGGCCTGCGAACACCATTGACATCACTGAATTAAAACAAAAAAAATGATCCGTCTGGGTCTCTAAATGCAGCTCATATACTGATTTAAATTTTTTTTAAATGGATGATGAGAAAGACAGTTACTGTATACATCAGTGTAGCAAGGTGCTGGTTTTGACTGGGAGTTACTAAGCTCCGATAAGGGGTAACTGAGCTTCATCTAGCATTAGCTACCATTGGTTTGAATGGCAGTTAATGTTGGACCGAGTTTCGACACCCCTAATCTGTGCTTAGGGAATCATTGTCATTAGCTCTCTCTCCACCTCATGTTTTGGGGGGCTGGTGTAGGAGGAATCAGGTATATTATCATGGGGCGTGCCTAATAATGTGACTAGTACTGACTTTTTTCTGTTCATTTTCTTACTGTCAAAAACCATTTCTGGCGTGGCATAAACTCCACTGGCATATAATCAGTGTCCAGCGGAACATAGCTCATTCGCCCGGTTCTTACATTGAAAGGAGCTAAGTGCGTATTTGGGCATTATATTTAGCATGGCCTGTGCAAAGAGTTCTACAGAATGATAGCCTAACATTGCGCATTTTAATGCAGTGTTAATCCCTTCATTGTTTGGTAGGGGTTTGAAATTAAATATAACATTTTATAGGCATTCAAACTAAAGGACGTCAGGTAGCTTTCTTTTAGGGTTCAACCTCTTTAAAAAGTTTGGAATTGATTGCTAAAATATGCAGTAACCTGTTTTTTTGTTTTTTCTACATTTTTAAATTATGAATGAAATCCATTATTTTCTAGGGTTGAAAAGGCAGCAATAATGTTAACAATGATGCCCGACAACTAACAACTAACTCAACTAACAACTAACTCAACTAACAACTAACTCAACTAACAACTAACTACTAACTCAACTAACAACTAACTCAACTAACAACTAACTCAACTAACAACTAACTCCAGGTCAACAGATTTATAATGATCCAGGCCCGGTTTTATAAAGATCTAAGATTCCTCTATCTCAGGTGCGGCCAAGTCCTCAATTGCCACCAGCAGGCCGGGTATTAGGCATATCCCTGCTTCAGCACAGGTGGCTCAATCAACTGAGTCACTGATTGAGCAACCTGTGCTGACGCAGGTATATCCTTAAAACCTGACCTGTTGGTGGCCCTTGAGGACTGGAGTTGGCCCCGCCCCTGCTCTAGATTGTGAGCTCCCAGGAGCAGGGCCCTCCTGATATTGTATATCTGTTTGTGCTCGTTTCTGTCCTTATTTGATATGTTATTCTGCTTACGTGTAAAGATCACTGATCAGTCAGCTGCATTTGTAAACAGTTTTCATCTGCAAAATAAGCCTGAGATTGCGATGGAATGTAACCCCTTCCCTGCCAGGTGGGAATAACCCAGCCGGGTCTTTAAAGTGCCAAGCTCAGCTGTACACTATAAGGCTGGGATTATGATGCTGGCGTCGCTGCGTGCGCGCACCCGGAAAGCACTCTGCTGTATTTTCTTGTGGGAGCTACCCCCCGTGCCTGCGCACCTACAGGCGGAGAGGCGCGGTGACGCGGCCGCACCTTGAAAATACAACACGTTTTGTATTTTAAGGCGGCTGCTGCGTGACGTCAGCGCCCGTGATCTGGTTCAGCCAATGAGGGCGAACCAGCTTCGTGACGCGTCCGCCACGCCCACGCCCTCGCAACGCATCTACGATCTCCTGCAGCTAAGTTCACAAATCGCTTGGGCTACAGGAGTGCGCGCGGTGGTGCGCTCGTTCTCACGCGGCCGCGCAGGGACAATAATAGGTGCCTTATAGACACACTAGATACTTGAAATGTGAATAAAAAAAATGCAAGATTATACCAATCTAATCTGTATGATTCTCAGGAAGAAATGCAGAAGCAGAAATGACACTGCAGAGTGTAACCCACTCACTTAGGCGGGATTATTGTCCCTGCGCGGCCACGTGAGAACGAGCGCGCCACCGCGCGCGCTCCTGCAGCCCGAGCGATTTGTGAACTTTGCTGCAGGAGACCGTAGATGCGTTGCGGGGGCGTGGCGGACACATCACGAAGCTGGTTCGCCCTCATTGGCTGAACCAGCTCACGTGCGCTGATGTCACGCGGCAGCCGCCTGAAAATACAAAATGTGTTGTATTTTCAAAACGCGGTCGCGTCAACGCGCCTGTCCGCCTGTAGGCGCGCAGGCACGGGGGGTAGGTCTCATAAGATAATACGGCAGAGTGCTTGCCGGGTGCTCGCACCCCGCGACGCCAGCACCATAATCTGGGCCTTAGGTATAAAAGTGGGATATATTCAAACATGTAGGCAAATAATGCTTATTTACATAACACCTGCAGTGGGGTGGGGGGGAGGGGGAGGTTGAGAGGAAACAGCTTCCTACAGTAGCTACACTGCAAATGCAATGAGTCTACATTAATATCCTGACGTGTTGTAAAGTATAGGAGTGTACATTGTAAAGGAAACCAGTTATTAGGCATTTGTAGGGGTGGCTGTTTAAAGGGGTACATTCCATGGACCAAAATGTTACTCTTAAGAGCAGGATCTCCAAGCAGGTGTTTTCATCTCGTCCTTCTGATTTTCTCTTTATCATCTACTCAATCTTAATAGTCACATCGCTGTCACTATGCGCTGTGGTTCCTATCACACCACTGCCAATCCCAATTATTTTCTGTATTATTTGTTTTATACAAATCATTTAATCCCATGCACTTGCTAAACCAACCTCGGAAGGAGACATGTGACCGGGGATAAACTATTGTATCACATGCTTCCAAATACTTGACTTAATCCATGCTCTTCTGAAAATATACTCACTGTTATGTAGTGTTTGCTTGTGGTAAAATTACTGCATTCCGAAAGAATTGCTATGATCACCTCTGCTACTGCGTGTTAGGGGCAGCAGATATGGGCGCCATTCAAAAACAACATGGCAGATTTAGGCAATACTCTTTTGAAAAGCTCAAAACCCAATGGGAGAAATACAAAAAACACAGGGTATTATAGGCAGGACCTCCTGAAGCTTGAAATGTTTTGGCCAAAGGGCCAAAAGACCAAATGACCCATATTTATGACAAGAAAAAAATATCGAAAAAACATATAGTAATGAACTAAATAATTTGTCTTATTGGATGGGCTTTGGGGCTTCTGTGTTTATAATTGCCAGAGTAATGATACTCAGCACCCTTAGATTATGCAGTGTATATATGTTTATGAGGGATTCAAGTTTGCTTTCCGCACAACAAATAACTCTGCCTTCAATGTGATCAACACATTCATATTATGTTATGGTCCTCTGAGTGTCTTGCAAGCTACCACTAAGAAAAAAGGAGATTGTCCCCTTTCAACGAATAAACAGTGACGCTGGGTATCTCACACTGCACGTTAGCAATGAGTAGGAATGAATGCAACAGATACAGATGTCTGTATCCATCGCACAAAGACAACCAATGTAATAATGAAGAACAAGTCCTCCTGGTGCTGAGGACTAGAGCTTTGCTTTTTGCAACTGAAGCATAAGAACAATTCATCCTCTCCCCTCTCACACACCAGCAACATGAATGCTCCAGTAAGTCAATATCAGTCAAAGTCCTGTTGGCACACGCCAATGTTTTCTATTTGCTCCACTGTAGGTCTGGCTTTGAGCACTAATTGTTTTCAGAAAGAAACATATCCAAGCCAAAATATTAGTCTCCAGCTTATTTTTATTACCCCATGCATCGAGATGCATCTGAACCCCTGCTATTCATTTCTCCACTCCCACTCCCACACACAACACTTCCGTCAGATGGCGAATCATCGGGAATACATATTTGTTGTCTTAACAGGGGAACATGTTTCTAATAAGTGCTGAAAGTGTTTTATTTGAAACCAGGACACACAGATTGCCTCCAGGATGCATTAAATGTTTATCTAATTAGTGGGAAAGATATAAGGAGACAAAATCTCTGGTTTCCTAGCACACACACCAAAAAAACAAAAAGCCTGTCAGGAGAAGAGAGGCTGAATGGAGAGTTTAATGGGAGTGAAAGTGGATGATGTATCCGTAGCCCCTTAATCCTACTGTACACAAGAGTTTTTAGTGTTCCTTCTTATAGTGTCCCAGATGCAAAGATCCTCCATCAAAGTCCCGGATACACTGAAACGTTCCATACAGGCAGCCGGCACTTTGAGCGTGATATGTATCTTCAATGTATTGTCAGGACACAATGCTAACATCTCAATCATACATGGTCCTCATCATTTCCATGATGAAGAGCTACATAGACTGAAACATGGACATCATGTCACATTAACACAAAATAATACAACTGTCAAGGTTTGATCTTTTTAATCTTCGTAGTTCAGCAATGTCGCAATTAATTAGGACATATGCGTATCTCATGACTTCTAGCACATTAGTTGTATGGCAAAATAGTTCATGTAAAGGCTGTTACTCAAACTACAATGCATGTCTCCTCTTTTCAAAAAAGCATTGCACATATCAGGGGGGAGGGGGGAATGACCAGCCTTTAATAGGAAAATGGTGTACTGTATGACAGCTCTGAATATCCC
Source organism: Ascaphus truei (assembly GCF_040206685.1). Lineage (NCBI taxonomy): Eukaryota > Metazoa > Chordata > Amphibia > Anura > Ascaphidae > Ascaphus > Ascaphus truei. Next base: position 25,890,746 of record NC_134485.1, on the reverse strand, counting down.
AATACAGTGGCGTAATTATAGCCCGGGACCTGTGCCCTTAAGGGGCACTCTCTCTCGCATTGTTGTCCCCCGACTGCGCATGCGCAAATCTGGCAATCTGCTCACCGAGTGCCCACGTGCGAGAGCAGCCAACAGACGCTGATGTGCAGTCAACATGTGCCAATTGCGCATGCGCAGGAGCAGCCGGCAAAAATTCGCCCGGTGGCTCGCGCATATCCCGCTACGCCACTGTCCATGTGCTCTTAGGGGGCACAATCTCTCGCATTGTTGTTCCCCGACTGCGCATGCGCAAATCTGGCCATCTGCTCGCCGAGTGCCCATGCGTGAGAGCAGCCGGCAGATGCCAATGTGCGGTCGGCACTTGCCAATCGCGCATGTGCAGGAGCAGCCGGCAAAATTTCGATCGGTGGCTCGCGCATATCCCGCTACGCCACTGTCCCAATATGCTGACAATGTGCACCTGAGTCTGGTTCGTAATGAAAATAAAACTTAAGATATGCATTACCTGCAGGTGTTGAAAAAGATAACTGTACTCAAATCCTTGATGGAGAAGGATTTAGGAGTGCTTGGCTTAGCAATGGTGCCCAAAGTCATGCAGTAGCTGCAAAGGCAAACATATCGAGTACAATTTGGGGCACCACTCCTTAGAAAAGATATTATGGTATTAGAGAATGTGCAGATAAGACACACAAACGACACAGGGTCATCCTTTTAAGGTTGGAGGAAAGGAGATTTCACCAGCAACAAAGGAAAGGGAAGTTAAAATGTGGACATCATTACCTATGGAGACTGTGATGGCAGATACAATAGATATCTTTAAAAAAAAGGTTGGGCATCGTTTTAGAAAGGAAAGGTATATAGGGATATATCAAATAAGTAAACATGGGAAGGAGGTTGATCCAGGAAGAAATCTGATTGCCATTACTGGAGTCAGGAAGGAATGTATTTTATGTGATATCATTGGATGATATGACACTGGGGGTTTTTTTTTGCCTTCCTCTGGATCAATATAGTGTAAGTACAAATATAGAATTAAGTATCTGTTGTCTAAATTTAGCATACGTTGAACTGGATACGTATGTCTTTTTTCAACCTCATCTACTATGTAACTATGTACTTAGAGAGTAATAGCTAGAAGAGTTCTTCCTTACAATAGGGATTTCTTTAAACGTTTTGTGGATGACATTAATAATGCAGAATTAGAGATGCTTGAAACAAGATCACACACTTGCATGTATGGCAAATCCTGGGCCTTTGTGGCTGACAAACGACAAAAGGTTGAGAAACGAGCAAAATATTTGCACTGAAAAATTGTGAAGAATGTACGTGGTGGTCCTGCGGTTTGCGAATAGCCTTGGCTTGAATATGTTGCAGAGTTGTGAATGATTTTAAATAGGTTCAAGGGAACCTTGGCAAAGTCAAAAGGGGCTACTTTGAAAATGGCGAAGTTCGGGCTTTTGCTGCTGACGACAATGTTGTGAAGTTGTCGGCATGTGCAACAATTTGTTAAGCTTTAGCAAATAATTACACGGTGTAAGTTCTGGTGAATAAAAAGTACTGTCTTTAATGGTACTAGTGCAGGCTGGCAGGGTCAGTACCACCTGTAGTGGCTGTGAGAGAGACATCAGCACTACAAACAGAAGTGGATGCTGAACTTGCTGTACCAGCACTGATACTGTATATGCTCATGCTTTGTTTTCAATGGGGATTTCCATTTATGTATATCTTTATTTATATGCCCGCCCTGTACGTAGCGTGTCACAGCAGTAATGCACGTTATAATAGTTAACATAATGGGAATAAGTGCTTGAGACATAAAAGTAACATTTAGGAAAAGGAGTTCCTGCCCCGAAGAGCTTACAATCTAAGTGGTAGGTAGGGAGAACGTACAGAGACAGTAGGAGGGCGTTCTGGTAAGTGCGTCCATGAGGGCTCTTTACCTCTGCAGACCTGCATCAGATTTGACCCATCACAAAAGTGGCTAAAAAAAATTGTTTGCTACTCAAAAACAGGGAACATTTCTTCCGTTTTGTACCTGCAATGATTGCTTTTCAAATTACTTCCGTTTTTCCCTTTAATAAATGACCCCCTCCATCTGTCAAATGTTAAATAACCTGCCTGCAGAACGCAGCACATCTGGATTGCATGCAGAGTTGAGAGGTGAAACATCGTTACCTCTGGGGCCGTAGAGAAAGAGCAGACTTAAACTAAGAGCAGAATTCATCATCCCCGTGCTGCTGAGAACCAGCCATGTCATAGATAGCATTGCTTTATCCTACTTGTATTTGATATGAAATCATATATTACCCCACTTCTGCTTTATGTTTGTTTGAATTACGGATTATGTGGAATAATGCACACACGGCTCTAATTACAAAAGCAAAGCTAAAACCTAAACATACAGCGCCAGAGGACTCATTATTAAGCAGGACTAGCCAGACCGAGTGCTACTTTCAGTAAACCAAACGCTCATTATCAGACGGGGCTTGAGTCTAAGCCTTGATGGACGCAGAGACTTCTTTCAGTTATATGCCTGGTTACTATGTTACCCTGTAATTGTTAATGGCTTATAAGAACCACTATTAAGGACACAGAGTAGCCTTGTGGTTTAGGAGTTGCCCTGTAATGTGAGAGGTCCAATTTGAAGTTCCTTCAAGTAACCTCGGGTATGTCACTTTATCTCCCTGTGCTTCAAATATGCCATTATAATGCAAGCTTCTTAGTGCAAATCTGGATTGTGCATTTGTCCTACAATATGCAGTACCCTATACACATTATCTAAAAAAAAAAAAACAATTTGTTACACTTCTTTCATATACTTTACACACATTATTCACCAGTGACTTCTGTGGTTATTGGCCATAACCCCTGGAACCTCCTGGCTTCAGATATCTTGGGAAAGACCCCATCGCTGCCAGAGCGGGCACCCACAGTTTCCTTTGTATTGCTTACTATGGAGAAGTGGGTTAACACAGGGCTGCTCAACTCCAGGCCGCAATCCCCCGCAACAGGTCAGGTTTCCAGGATATCCCTGCTTCAGCACAGGTGGCTCAATCAGAGGCTTAGAGACTGAGTCATTTATTGAGCCACCTGTGCAGAAGCAGGGACTGATTGAGCCACCCGCGCTGAAGCAGGGACTGATTTAGCCACCTGTGCTGACGCAGGGACTAATTGAGCCACTTGTGCTGAAGCATGGATATCCTGAAAACCTGACCTGTAGGGGGTAGGCAGAGTGGGAAGCTTGAGGACTGGAGTTGAGCACCCCTAGTTAACACACTGTTAGATGTAGATCAACTTCCGTCCTCATGAATGGAAGTTACTGCAGTATATTAGCTAATGTGTGAATGGGTAAGCTTGCACTACACTGAATCCCTCTGTGCTGAATAGCACCACCTCCTCATATCTGCCTTAGCATAAGCAGACACAATGATGTGTGTGGGTGCCTTAATACACCAGGACTTGTGTTTAGAAAGGGAAATAGATGCTCAGTGTCATCTCTTTATGTCAGTGACATAATATTAAGGTTGAAATTAAGACATTTTTTAAGCCTTGACCAAGCCACAGTGTTTTTAACCATTTACCACAACCAGATGTATAAATAAACATGTAATATATAGTATGTTAGCACTGACAACGCTAAACAAACGTTATATACCCTTTAAAAAGGCTGCAATGTTCTTTTGCTGTGTACAAGGATTCGTACCTTTATTTTTTTTGGAGCACTCTGGAAATATTTCTTTATATTTCTAAGTGGGGTTATTTTTTTTGGGGGGGGGGGGTGGGGTGGTGGTGGGGGGGGGGGGGGGGAGCTTAATGGCTGATATTTCCAGATAAAGGAAATATCTGGTTTGAAATGCAAACTCCCAGAGATGGAGTAATCAAAAACAAACTGTTTATTACTCACATAATAAAGCCAATGTTTGTGCCCACACACTAGAGGTCTTCCTCAGGGCCACTCTCAGAGAGCAAAAATGCAACAGCCTGCCCCATTGAACCCCTGAGACGGTAGCACTTCTGTGCAGTTAATAAATCGGATAGACTGTGAAACCTTTTAATGAACCAAGAAGAGCGTCCTCCTATAGATGAAAATGTAGTGTTCAGAGCTGTAAAAACCTCACATCTCTAAAGTGAGTTGTTTTTATATAGTATAAATACGTGGTTAAGTACTGTACCATGTATTACAGTTAAATAACTTATATTGTCATATCACTTTAATAGACACAAAAATATCTAACATATAATAGAGCTAATACAGTTGTGTAAAAATGTCGCGTGAAACAACTTTGACTATGGCTGAAGGAGAAGTTTAGCAGGCAGATCAGGGCTTTTGAAGTGAGGGGACTTGGTTTGAATCCCATTGTGACCTTTGTAACCCTTCAAGTGTGACCTTGGTAACCCTTTCAGTGTGACCTTTGTAACCCTTCAAGTGTGACATTGGTAAATCTCCCAGTGTGACCTTGGTAACCCTTTCAGTGTGACCTTTGTAACCCTTCAAGTGTGACATTGGTAAATCTCCCAGTGTGACCTTGGTAAACCCCCCTGTGTGACCTTGGTAAACCCCCCTCTGTGACCTTGTTAAACCTCCCAGTGTGACCTTGTTAAATCTCACAGTGTGACCTTGTTAAACCTCACAGTGTGACCTTGGTAAACCTCCCAGTGTGACCTTGTTAAACCTCCCAGTGTGACCTTGTTAAACCTCCCTGTGTGACCTTGTTAAACCTCCCAGTGTGACCTTGTTAAATCTCACAGTGTGACCTTGTTAAACCTCACAGTGTGACCTTGGTAAACCCCCCTCTGTGACCTTGTTAAACCTCCCTGTGTGACCTTGTTAAATCTCACAGTGTGACCTTGTTAAACCTCACAGTGTGACCTTGGTAAACCTCCCAGTGTGACCTTGTTAAACCTCCCAGTGTGACCTTGTTAAACCTCCCAGTGTGACCTTGTTAAACCTCCCTGTGTGACCTTCGTAAACCTCCCTGTGTGACCTTGTTAAACCTCCCTGTGGGACCTTGGTAAATCTCCTTATGTGACCTTGGTAAATCTCCTTGTGTGACCTTGGTAAATCTCCTTGTGTGACCTTGGTAAACCTCCCTGTGTGACCTTGGTAAATCTCCCTGTGTGACCTTGGTAAATCTCACAGTCTGACCTTGGTAAATCTCCCTGTGTGACCTTGGTACATCTCTCTGTGACTCAGCTACCAACACCAGATTGCCAGCTCTTTGGAGCAAGGAGTACGCCTAATTGTCCCTGCAAAGTTCTATGTACAGAGCTGTATACAGTGTCAGAGCTAACACAAAAACATCAATGTTACTATTCTTTTCTCAAGAGTGGTCACCACTTTTAACATCATGTTTATTCATCTTGTTCAAATTGTTTCAAATTCAAGCAATAACTTTGATCTCCCCCCTCTGTCTCCTAATCCTTTCTTTATACCCAGACTGTCTTGAAATAAGCACACCTACAATTAGCAGTACAGGAAGCTTTTTATGAAAGCTTCATAAACAAATGTCATTTTTATTTTTACCTCCAGTGATTTTCATTCATTTACACCTTTGCTATTTTTCCCTCCAAAGCTCAATTAAAAAAAAAGAAGTATTATTGAGATATTTTTCTGTATCTTTCAAATTTGTTGTTTCCTAAATGTCCACTGCGCACGCCTAGTCGTAATATCCCACCTGGTAAATCCTGGTTTAGCAAATAAAATTAAAAATAGACAAAGTAAACATGTTATTAAGAGAATATTTTTATATATAAATTACACCACATGACAACCACAATTTAAGATAGGTATGTTCTCCCATTGCAGAGTTCACAACAGCACCCTCCTGATATATTGAGTTTTTAATTAATACAATACACAAAATAATCAAATGACAAATTTATTTGCACGTGTAAACTTATATTAATTATGGTTATACTGTATGAAATGTTATGTTTTAAATAAGGAAAAAATATAGGAATTGGTGGTCACTGGCATCCGAGTACAGGAATCAACCAAGCGTATTATAATAAAAACTTAGTATTTATTCATCCAAACGAAAGGACACGCAAGGAGTGTATACTCTAACGCGTTTCGTCTCAGATGAGACTTTATCAAAGAGAATCTTGCTAGAGATTGGTTTCTAACACAATCCTGTCTCTATTTTTGAAAATACATTTAAATTCTGCACCTAGGTAGCACCCAGTGCCTACGTATCTAGACACTTTTAGGCAAGATTGAGAGGGTAAAAAAAAATCCATCCAAAAACTGTTGTGACAAATATTATCCACCACAATAGTCCTCAAGTCTGTTCTAGTTAAAAGGAGCAATCCCGCATAGCACGCAAAAAAAACAAACAAAATTAACTTGTTAGCGGAATTGGCTCTGAGATAAATTCAATAACCCTACACTTTTGACTTAACTGCTTGCTGTGAAAAATGTAATTCAAACAGTAATAATAACTTATCGTATACACTTTTATCTGTTTTCCCAATTGTGGCATCATCATTATTATTTACAAACAATAAAGACAGTGGGGACTGAGAATTTAAATGTAGACACAAGTGCTCATGAAAATGTAACAGCAATAAAAAAAATTTAAACTCCCAAAACTTTCCCATGTATTTGGTTACAATGGAAACACCAAACGTTAATACCCATATGTTTAAGAGTATATGCATGTCATGCCTCAACCGGTCACATTTACACTACCTACTCCTTCTCCTTCCTTTGCTACTTAAACCACTTACATTTAAACAATTAAACATGCCACTACCATTAGCTCACATTGATCCAAAGAATAACAGCCCTTTGTATCACCATCAAACAGTTAAGTGAAATAGATGTTGGTGACACAGCGACAGTGACCCTTGTTGCGACATGTGGACGCACGCGTGACTTTTGCCTATTTAATGCCTATACTATTGAAATACCTCAACCTACAGAACTTTAGCGGCAAGTGCCAACCCTGGTCACACACAAGTTCTGACGTCCATTCAGTTCCATGCCAATGCGCAACACAAAATACTTGCACACGTACAAAAAGAAACAAAAGCGAGAGAAGAAAGAGGAACATTACCAAAAAAGCCGGGCTGGGCTCTATTTTTCCTCATCAGGTACATGGCCAAGGATAGCGTTGATGCCACGCCAAACTGCCCATGGTTCATTGCTCCTTGTTAGACCGAAAATAGCAGCCAGGCACCAAGAAGGATGAACGCCAACTAAGCAGAACCAGTCTACAGCTCTTCACTTCGCTCTTTAACTGCCCTTGAGATCATTATTTAGCACAAGCAAATTGAAAAAAATGACAAGCAGTCATGCTTAATATTTTTTTTTTGTTGCACTAACCAAACTCACTAGAGACATTACTTATTTTTGTGCCTGAGGCATCTTTAGGCCAGAAATTTTCATTTTGCTTCTGTAATGATTTTTTTTAAGGGGAAAAAAAAATGTATTTTTTTTTTATTCTGCTTGACTTCCTTCCTAAAGTTAAGTCTTTATTGAATAACAGGTTTTGTGAGATTGGCCCTAAAGTAATATTTTCTTGTTGTTTGTACCGGGGAAAATGAAAAATGTATCTATTCTTCTAATAGCCATTATCTTCTGCCTAACCAAAAAAAAAACTATATAATTTTTTAACAGGAAGGGAGCACTCACTATCCAAATGGTATATAGTGAATGATCACAATACACTAATTAAGCCTCTTATTTTCCCACCTCGCTACAAACTGAATACGCTTTCATGCACAGGCAGTACAGAATGACATGAATACATGAACCTTTATGACATGAATACATTAAGCAAATGAAGGAGTTAGGGTAAAAGTTTCTAGAGAGCAATGTTACAATGAAATGAACTAGGATCTGACTCCAAATTAAACATGCCAGATGTCAAATGACAGATGTTTCTGCTCCAAACCGATATGCATCAAACAAGCCTCTTACATTTGACACAGATGCTAACAATTGAAATAAAAAAAAAATCTATGGTCAGCATCAAGCGGCATATACCGGGTGCCTGTCTACACTTCATGGGGAGTACGGAGTTCTCTGCAGGTCCTTTGAGCACCGGAGCAGCTGATTTTTGCATGCTGAGCAATGCTTTTCCGAAGCGTTACTCAGCACAGAGCCGTTTGGAGTGTTTGCTTAGATCGTTCGCTAGCCGAAGAGTTAACGTTCATTCGCGGCAATGTATTGGAACGGGGGTTCTCAACTCCACTCCTCAACAGCCCCCAACAGGTCAGGCTTTCAGGATATCCCTGCTTCAGCACAGGTGGCTCAATCAGTGGCTCAGTCTTCGACTGAGCCACTGATTGAGCCACCTGTGCTGAAGCAGGGATATCCTGAAAACCTGACCTGTTGGGGGGTCTTGAGGACTGGGGTTTAGAACCCCAGTATTAGAAACACAAAACATACCGCAAGCAACAAAGGGGGTGCTTTTTCTAGGGCAAACCCTTCACGCGGCAGATGGGTTAAGTAAACGGCTTGTATCTGGAATGTGCATCACACATTTAAATAATAGGGGTTATTGTAAGACAAAAACACCAGACTTCGAATCCCTGCTATCATTTTGCAAGAGTTTGCTCAAGGAGAAGACTTCTCCAACCGGGCCGAAGCTGCCCTTGTATTTTAAAGCCTTTCGTTTAGATCCCCGTTTTATTTCTCTACCTGGCGCTGCCCGCAGATTATACTCACCATAGCACCGTTGTGCACTAAAGTCATTTTAAAAAAAAAATTTGACTTGCATTTATCCACAAAAATACGAGCGTATCCTTTCTTGTAACAGTTTCCTCCACGTGCCGTTGGTTGAGCAAGGCTTTCGCATGGCTGATGGCGATGATATGGCCCAACATTAACCATTTCAACAACTATTTCACAATCTCCTGTTCTAGCCTTTTTTTTTTTAACAGCAGATGAAAGCTCGGGGAGGACTTTGAGTGTGTTTCAGCAACTTCTCAGCAAGGTGTTTCCTGGTTTTGCAGACACTCTGGAGATGCAATAATAACCTCTCTGCTGCAGACCAGATAACATACTTCTGGTAGCTGATATCTTTAAGTGCCTGGATAAGCCATTATCACTATATCACATTATTGGGACAGAGCTCTAGAAATGCACATTTCTTTGTTGCTAAAACTCTTCATGTGTTATCACGTGGCTGTCATCCTCCATTCACTTTTGCTCGGGTCGCTGAGTGTGCAAATCATATCTCTTTTATCTGTTTCTGAGATAGTTTCATGTTCTGGGTTACAGTCATGAATAGGTCTGCCAACAGCATTTACAGGGCCAAGGACAGAGTACTGACCAGGACTGTTGAGCGACGGGGGTGGGGGAGTTTTCGTACCATATTATTATAGTAGCCCCAGAAGAATGTACGGAGGTGGGCTCAGATCGGCTGGCAGAGGGGAGCAGGATAGCGTGGTCCACCCGGGCACCAGAAAGAAATGGAAGCACCACGGTGCAGGAGGAGATGTTAGCGCAAGTTAGACCCAACTTCTGCTCTGGCCCAACATGTCCCCTAGAGCCGCCAGGCCCAGGACACTTATCCTGTCTCTCCTCTTTCCCCACCGCATGTTGGCAGCCCTGGTCATAAAATTTGAGATATGAGTCAGATGGTTCCATGCCAGGTCATGTTTGTCCAACCACCTTCCCATACACTGATAGCAGCACTGCAGTCTCATTTTAATGTAGGGCATCTGATCCCGCTGCAGTCCCACAACACAAAGAGGTTTATGTATCAAGACACAAATATAAGTGCAATATCATTATTTCAACGTAAATCGTGCTAAAAAAATACCTGGGCCAATGTAGTCACCTTAGTTGCGTCATTTATGGGTATGTCTGCGTCGAGATGAGGGTTTTTTAGAGCAAGTGGGAGGAGTTAGAGCAGAGTTACATTTGCATATTGGCGCAGGTCTTTGTGTTACTTTTCTTGACTGTTTTCTGCTAGCATGTGTCCGATTCTACAACGGTAGAAATACACAGAATACATATGTGGCATTTCAGACAGAAAAGTGCTAAAAAATGTCACGCAAATGACTAGCACTTTCTTGATACATAGACCCCGAAATGGTTTATGTATCAAGGCAAAAGTGGGGGCAATTCTGGGACAACTTGGCTTCAGATGTCCATTTCATTGGGATTTTATTCTTCGACCCTGTGTGAGACGTGTGGACACACGCGTGACTTTTGCCTATCTAATTATTGCCTTTACTATTGAAATACCTCAACATACAGACATTTAGCGGCAAGTGCCAAACCTGGTTACACACAAGTTCTGACGTCCTGAGTTGATAAACGAGCACATTAATTTCCATGCCAATGCGCAACACAAAATACTGTCCCCACCGACGAGTATTCTAAAAATACTGTCACTGCGCCGACGAGTATTCTAAAACTTGCCTTAAACTTGCCTTGGAAAATCTGGGGCTATCACCAACAAGATCCAGGTACATGCTGGGTACATACTGGGTACATGCTTGGTACATGCTCGGTACATGCTGGGTACATGCTTCAACATTGCTGTGACATTTCTGCAGAGACTAATGGCCCATCGGATTAACACAGCAGGGGTCCCTGGCAGTCCCATTCAGTTTGACCGAAAATAGCAGCCAGGCACCAAGAAGGATGAACGCCAACTAAGCAGAACCATTTAGGGTGCAGTGTTTTTCTCCAGAGTTGCACCATGTTTGCCTTGATACATATGACCCAAAGTCAAGTTACAAATCCAGGCCTATATTTGAAATCTGTCATTAGGCAGGGTTAGGAAATCCAGAATGCCAGACAGAAGTGATCAGTGGTCGAAGTGCGATGGTAACAGGGGGTGAAGAGTTGCCCTCCCACTTTTATTTATAAATCCAGGGACAAGTTCTATTTTGTTGACACACACACAGTTTGCCTATCTTTTTAAAGAAGAAGAAAAAAAAAGATTTATTGTGTTAAAACTCTCATTTTGTTTCTGAGGCATAAATATTGTGGAAATCTACCTAAAATATGTTAGTGTTTTTACACAATTTAATCCGTTTCGGAACGTTTAGTTTTGCCATCAGACACAGTACCACACATTTTACAGCCACCTCAGGGCAAGTATAATAGGGACTAAACCAAGGCTCTTCCACTGGCGACCGTTGGCCAGAAGCAAACCCTCGAAGACCATGATGTGGCCCTTTATGTGGCCCTTGATGCGGCTCATGATGTGGCCCTTGATGTGGCCCATAATGCGTCCCCTGATGCGGCCCTTGATGCGACCCATATTGCGGTCCCGGATGCGGCCCTTGATGTGGCCCATGATGCAGCTCAGGATGTGGCCCTTGATGCGGCTCATGATGTGGCCCTTGATGTGGCCCTTGATGTGGCCCATGATGCAGCTCATGATGTGGCCCATAATGCGGCCCCTGATGCGGCCCTTGATATGGCCCTTGATATGGCCCTTGATTCGGCTCATGATGTAGCCGTTGTTGCGGCCCTTGATGGGGCCCATGATGCAGCTCGTGATGTGGCCCTTGATGCAGCCCATAATGCGGCCCCAGATGCGGCCCTTGATGTGGCCCTTGATGCGGCTCATGATGTGGCCCTTGATGCGGCCCTTGATATGGCCCTTGATGCGGCCCTTGATGCGACCCTTGTTGCAGCCGTTGTTGCGGCCCTTGATGCGGCCCTTGATGTGGCCCATAATGTGGTCCCTGATGCGGCCCCTGATGCAACTCATGATGCGGCCCTTGATGCGGCCCATAATGCGGCCCCTGATGCGGCCCCTGATGTGGTCCTTGATGCGGCCCTTGATGCTGCCCATGTTGTGGCCCCTGATGTGGTCCTTGATGCAGCCCTTGATGCTGCCCTTGTTGCGGCCCTTGATGCAGCCCTTGATGCTGCTCTTGATGCGACCCATATTGCGGTCCCTGATGCGGCTCTTGATGTGGCCCATGATGTGGCCCATGATGTGGCCCTTGATGTGGCCCATGATGCAGCTCATGATGTGGCCCTTGTTGCAGCCCTTGATGTGGTCCTTGATATGGCCCTTGATGCGGCCCTTGTTGCAGCCCTTGATGTGGTCCTTGATATGGCCCTTGTTGCGACCCTTGTTGCAGCCCTTGATGCGGCCCTTGTTGTGGCCCTTGATGTGGCCCATGATGCAACTCACGATGCGGCCCTTGATGCGGCCCATAATGCGGCCCATGATGCGGCCCCTGATGCGGCCCTTGATGCGGCCCTTGATGCGGCTCTTGATGCGGCCCTTGATGCGGCCCTTGATGCGGCCCTTGATGCGGCTCTTGATGCGGCCCTTGATGCGGCCCTTGATGTGGCCCTTGATGTGGCCCTTGATGCGGCCCTTGATGCTGCCCTTGTTGCGGCCCCTGATGTGGCCCTTGATGCGGCCCTTGATGCGGCCTTGATGTGGTCCTTGATGCGGCCCTTGATGCGGCCCCTGATGTGGTACTTGATGCGGCCCTTGATGCGGCCCCTGATGTGGTACTTGATGCGGCCCTTGATGCGGCCCCTGATGTGGTACTTGATGCGGCCCTTGATGCGGCCCTTGATGTGGTACTTGATGCGGCCCCTGATGCGGCCCTTGATGCGGCCCCTGATGTGGTACTTGATGCAGCCCTTGATGCGGCCCCTGATGTGGTACTTGATGCAGCCCTTGATGCGGCCCCTGATGTGGTACTTGATGCGGCCCCTGATGCGGCCCTTGATGCGGCCCTTGATGCGGCCCTTGATGCGGCCCTTGATGCGGCCCTTGATGCAGCCCTTGATGCGGCCCTTGATGCAGCCCTTGATGCGGCCCTTGATGCGGCCCTTGATGCGGCCCTTGATGCAGCCCTTGGATTCTGCTCCTTCTAATTTCATACTAGTTGCTTAGGCAGCTAAGTGCAGTTTTTCCCCACTGAAACTCACTTGCACGTTAAGGTAATGTAAATATATATATTATATAGTACAGATATTATACATGCTTAAAACATTATTGAAACATAATAATAATTTTCGAGTCTTTAACTGTATCTAAAATGACATTACAATACGTTTGTGGCCCGTCTACGCCTACATGTTTTTTGATCTGGCCCGTTTGGAGAACTGATTGGCGAGCCCTGAAAACCAGTGATCAGGATTTAGGGCCATATACGCAAAGTGATGCACAGCTATACTGCACTGTATCCGGCTATAAAGTGTTCATAGCTTATCATAGCACCCTCAATGGGATATGCATTAAACTGTGATAGCTTATAGCAGTTCCCTGCCCTGATAGGCACCACCACCATTTAATGAATATTCCCCTTTCAGACCCTTCAACCCAGGATTCATTAAAATAGGCACAGTACACGTTAGTTCCTTTGTCAATGTGAGACACCTCCTTTTCAGGCCCCATATCACATGCAATTTATTAAACGGCGAGATCAGCCTGCCAATAAAACATACTGCACTTACTTTGGGATTTATTTGTTCATACTAATATTAAATATAAAAGCAAAGATAACTTCCCCTATAACCTGCTGATCATTTATGAAACCAGTCACTGATTTTGAAACTGCTGTAAATTAGCGGAATGTTCTGAACTTCAGCCAATAAGAGACAGGCAGCGGAGCGCTCCACAGCCCTCAGACACAAGCAGAAAGAGGTGCAACAGGTTTACAGAACATACAAAATAGGTAAAGTGCCTGATTAAAGGGTACTGGTGGTGGGTATTCCCTTTAGTATCACGTGGCCACATTATTTCTAGCATTCTCCCCAGATAAATATCTGTATCTCCAGCCCCCCCCCCTCATTATTATTATCACTACCCCCTCCCCAGTATATTCCAGTTTCCCCCCCCCTCTTCCCCCCTCCCGGTATATTCTAGCCCCCCCCTCTCTCTCACCTCCCCCCCTCCTGGAATATTCCAGTCCCCTGTCTCTCGCCCTCCTGGTACTACTCCTGAGTCCAAGCCAACCAACATCTAAGGCCTAAGTGACCACAACATTGATACAGTAAAACCAAGTGATTGTTAAGAAAAAAATGGATTCCTTTAAAAAAATAAATGGATTCCTTTAACAAAATGGCTTCCCAAAAACACAGCAACAAAACTGTCTCCTGCAATTGGCGCAAGTGCTGCAGAATCTCAAGCATTGCAGTATACGTACTCCACGCGCTTTGCATTGAACACATATTTGGTCCCTGACCACTCAGTTATCTATATGTAATCCAAAAGGCATCTACATGTATGGAGGAGCACGTTCACTTAACCCCCTCCCTGCCAGAGCGTCCAGCAAGGCATTACAGAACATACGCCTCCGAGTGACTGAACCTCTGCCCAGTACAGTTGAGCTCAGTTGACTTTCTGCCTGCAATATAATGCGCATACGTTCAGCCTGCTGCCATACTTTTGAGATGAATTGATTATAGGTGACTTTTGTTCTCTATAAATATTAACTTTGACAAATACCAAATCGGTTCCACTAAGCGCAGAGCCAAGTTAGCACATCTTAGAATGATTGTCACCACATGACATTCCATTACTCGGCCCTAGTTTGTGTGGGGGATTCCTCCGGAGATGTTATTCAGCCAGTTCTGCATTTTATAGCCTTTTAAATTTGAAATTTTTCTATGTATAAAAGTGTCTTTAACCCTTATCAGAGTTATTTCCACTGCAGGGAACTACAGGCACAAGTTTTAATGGTCAGGTTAGTGTTATTTTTGGGCTTCCTATCATCTCTTTTCTCTCACTCACCCTAAAAAAATACTTAATGGGGTTCAAACAAGAAATGTATATATATCTATATATCTATATATATAAAAATATCTATCTATATATACAGTATATATATGTATATATATATATATATATATATATATATATATATATATATATATAAAATATATATATATATATATATATATATATAAAATATATATATATATATATATATATATATATATATATACACACATCTCCCCCATCAACTTTGTGACCCCTACATACCCCTGCAAACCTTTCTGGACCTTGACCTTGGCCTCCATCAACCCCCCCCTCCCTATAATAACCACCCTCTCCTTCCTCCTCGCTGTCCTGGGACACCGTCTCCTGGGGTTCACCTGTTCCTCCAGCAATGTGGTGTACCTGATCATGTGAATGAAATGCCCAGGGGGCTGCTACTAGATAGGTGAGACAGGACAGGGGCTAAACAAGAGAATGAATCTGCATTGCCAAAGCATCAAACGCAGAAAAAGAGACAGTCTTGTCGGCGAACATTTCTTTGACTCGGGCCATAAGATGAACGATCTGAAGGTGGCCATATTCAAAGGTAATCTTAGAATACCGAAAGTGAGACGGTTGCATGAATACAAATTTATGCGACTGTTCGGGACACTTCGCGGTGGCCTAAACTGGGACCGCAGCTTCATGCGTCACTACCCTGACACAAGGGAACTCTCTTCCCTTGAGTGCTAAAGGCCATGTCTATACATACTGCGCTATATGAATGCACACACATACTATACACATACTGTATATATATATGATATACGAAGCTATGTGCCAAAAATACCAAAACCTTCCTTTTGATCCTATTAGATAGCATGGCAAGTTTTCGACCAGTGTATTCTGCCTATGCTCACGTATAATGGGAAACTTGGACCCTAAATGTAACGATAATTACGATGCTTCAGACAAAGCAATGAAGTATGCAGAGATGTATGCTGGGTATTAACCAAAGAGACAGCGAAAAGAATGAATGGGTTCGAAATCAAACAAAAGTCTTTGACATCATCACAATGGTGAAGATATTAAAATGGCGGTGGGTCAGATATATTGCAAGAAGAAATTACCATTGTGGGACAAAGATGATACTCAACTGGATTCCAATGGAAATTAAAGACCAAGACAAAAACCAAAAGTAAGATGGGAGGATGAAATGAGAAAACTTCTTGCAGGAACATGGAGAAGAGAGACTTGCAACCACAATACTTGGAAGATCATTGGAGAGACCTTCATTTTCCGCAGTAGCCTCACCCCCTTTTTTTTTAAATTTTGAATGGCGGTTGCTCCCGCCAGCGTGTTGTGTGTGTCCCGGTGGCTACATCTGTAGCACTATTAGAAAGGCTCAAACGTCTTTCCAGTTAAAGAGACAATCCCTCCTAGGACCAAAAGTGAAATAGTTCCAGTGACATGTTTAAGGGGTCTCATCAGGGGTGATTGATACATGGTTTACCCAAATCTAACACCTACAAGTATTTATCTGTTATTTTTTTTAAAGTTAGTAGGGGTTTGATTTTCTCTGGCTGCTCCCTTTTGTGCGATGTCACTGTGTGATGTCACTGTGTGATCAGCAAGTGATTGGACAGCCAGAGTCCTCTCACCGAACCTCCCCTTATCTTTATTTGTTCTCTCTTATAAAAAAATCCCTCAATTGAATGCTTGTCAGTGGATGACAGAGATCTCTTAATTGACAGTATGCATCACCGTTGTTGTTTTTTTAACATGCTGCCACAGGCCTTGCTGGTGCCACCATGTGACCTTTTTCCTTAATGAAAAGCAGGGTTGGTGGACTCTTCTTACTCAAAAACTCACATTACCAGCTAACGGGAGAGTCTGGGTCATCCCAAACAACATCTCTATTTGCTATCTTCATGGGTTAGGGAACAATTGAGGTGAGGGAGCCAGGTATTTAGGTGCAGAGAAGAGCGGTTCTTTTCTGGCGTTCGTGAATCAGAAGAAGTTTGACGACTGTTGGTTTCGTGAACATTCAAAAGTCAATGTTCATTTGCAAATTCCAACACATATGCCATCTAGTCACATGGCCCTTCATATACGGCTAATTCCTCGAAACGCTAAAAAAAGTCACGGTAATCTGGCAAATATGTCATCCGTCTAATTTAGCACAATCCCGAGCAATGTGAACTTTAGTGAAAATCCGCATTAAGTCAACAAGTTCAGTGAACCTCTTCTTTATACAGAATGTGCTAGCAAAACATGCTGAAAATTGGCACGTACAGTATGAAGATATCAATACTGGGAATTCAGGTAGTTGTTGCATACACTTCCAAATGTCACCATGATGTTGGCCAGCAGTGAAAGTTCAAAGTTAGTCCATTTAGAACCATAGTAACATTTCCAGCATTGACTGAGTGGGAAGGTGGTTCCCGGAGACCATTGCTTTGCTAGCCCCTCTGCTGCTGAAGGTTTAAACCTGCTGAGGAATTAGAGAACAAGACTGGATACTCTGAGAAACAGGGACATCCTGGAGAAAGGATCAGGCTAGTTGTGTTCTTGGAAGCCTCTCTGGCAGCAAAGATGTTAAGTTGCCTAAGTATCTAAATGCTTGGCTGAATTCAGACCTTCACTCTCTTGAACAGGCATCTTCCACCCTTTTTCTTGCCCCTCAAGCCTATTCAATATTGTTGATTGGCCTCCAGGGCAGAAGCAACATTTTGCACTTTCTGCGAAGACAGGGTTTCAGTTTGGGGAAAAAACTGAGCCTTGCTTTCTTTAATAATTCAAATGGAGGAATTGTGTGGATACTCTTAACTGCTGCTTAAAAGTAATTAATTGATTTTCTGACATATCAGTTAACAATGTATTGCACTGACATGAAGTTGTGAATCTGCCGTTGATTGGGCTTGATGACTAGATGCATCATACTCAGCAATGGGATTTACGTTAAGAGACTAAAAGTAATTGAGTGAAGTGGAAGAGATTATTACCAGCAGCCTTTCTCTAAAAAGCTTAACGAGATGCATAAACTACGTAAACATTTAAACGCTGTCAAAAAGTTTCATCTTAGTCATATTGTGTTAGTATTATCCAGATGAAAGGATGAGGCATGAAACCATCCTTGTTAGCCAACAGACACTTGAAGAAATAAATAAATACATCACTAATTTTTTTTTATAGGAATCTCAATCTGTTCCAAATATACCCAAACACAACTACAAGAGATTTGGGACATTTGAGAAAAAAGGAGTCTCGTGTTCATAATGACCAATATAAACAATATTAATACCTGGATAGGACGTCCTGACCGCATATTCCAAATATATAACTCTTATGCGGCTACGTCTGATTGGATACTTTTTTTTTGGGGGGGGGGGGGAGATTCCTATAAGCTTCAATACTTATTAAAGGCTATCCAAGCATTTTAAGTTTAAGTAAGGTCAGTGCTGCTGTGTTAATCCTATGGGCCATTAGGAATCTCACAGAAATGTTGAGGCAATGTTGCAGCAACATTGAAGCATTTACTGTGAGACTGCCCAAGAATCTACCCAGGCAGAGTTCTAATACTCGTTGCTGCATCTGTAGTTCTGTGCAGTATCTGTATTGATAATGGAGACTTGAAATAAACTACACTCTTATGATGTGCAACAGGTAACCAAGGGGTTGACCACTCAGGCGCTTCAAGAGTCAGCTTGATAGCTGTGTCCTGCTTGTAAATAAATAAATAAATAAAGTCCCGGCTAATCTCCAAAGTAAACCTATGAGTATAAGCTTCTCCTTCTAACAACTAGCTCTCCATAGAGCACAAGTAATATTGCATGTGGAGACTCACGGTTAGAGGAGCAGTGAAAGCCGCTTGGTAATGGAAAGTGAAGCCACAGACAGACAACCTGCAAATCGCCAGGTAACTTCTCTATGCAGATGTTGGGTGTCAAAGAGTGACAAAGGCCCACCGGGCTGAAACGCGTCAGAGGATCCGCCAGACTTTTACCATGATGTTCTATTAAACGTTTTTCTATCACCACCACTGCCTGTATGCGGTTTCCTTCTACGGCTGTGCATCGCTTCTACCTCCGGCGGGAGGTGTGTGTACTGTTACACTCTTATGATGACATGGAGTTGGGTTGGTAATACTGCTTACGGAATCCTATACGTCTATTCTCTGACAATGGCGGCCTAGAAAATGTATGCACATGTTTTATGATAGTCCAGTCCTCCCGAAACGTAATATCGCTCTTAACTATGGTACTCTTATAATATTTGTAAGTGACCAGCGATAGGAGTAACCATTGACTTGTTGACATTTTAAAGCTGAACCATCTTCTTTAAGTGATTGTACCACACTTACGCTGGGTCTGGGATGAGTCGTCCCCCCACCCCCTTTTTAATTTTTTTTTTTATAAAAGTAATAATTGCTGGAAATTGAAATAAAATAAAGCCACCAGGTTACTGTCAGTGGAACGTGTACACCTACGGTCATGGTGTCAGCTCAAAAAAAGTGAAGGTGAAATGCATCATTTTTGTGTTCAGGCGAGGACTCCCAAATCTACTCTCATTGCTGCAATAAAAAAAAAGACTACAAAATTGCAATTCCACAGGAATTTTATGCTGTAAAACATAGCGGGTTCCTGCAATAATACCGAAAAGTCACATTGTAAGGAGGATGTGCTGTTGTCAAGAAAATAACACAGAAGCCACTTATATTCAATATTTAGTTCCATTTTTGCATCGTGACTTTGTAATCTCTTTATAAAAGCTGTGACTGTAATCAGAGTACATATTTACATAATCAGTAAATATACATGCACATGAAGTAGAATAAAAGGTATTTGGGGAGATTTGAGTTTTGATACACACACTATATGTAGAAGAATTCCGAAGAATCGCATCGCGATACAAGCGGATTGTGTTAGCAAATTCTAGCCATAAACTTATACATGCTACAGTATCAATTTCGTACAGTATGTCTCATTTTTGCGCGTGAGAATTGCACCCCTCAGGGGTTCCGTGGCCGCTGGAGGGGGAGAGCTGGGATAACTTTCCCAGATCCGGCTGCGCGGCGGCACCCCCATGCAGGAGTGATCAGCAGCAGGAGTTGGCAGCTCTCTCCTCTCCCTGCTTCTGCCATCAGCTTCTGGCTGAAAGGGAGAGAGAGGAAAATCAGCACGAGAGCCAGCTCCCTTATAGAGACAGTGTGTATGTATGTCTGTGTATGTCTGTGTGTGTGTGTGTGTCTGTATGTGTGTGTCTGTATGTGTCTCTCTCTGTGTGTGTGTGTGTGTCTCTGGGCCGAGGAGGAGGGGGGCGCGAGCCGGGAGGTGAGCAGGCAGGGGTGCGCAGGGGGAAAAGTTTGTGCACCCTTGGAGTGGAGAAGAGAAGCAGCTAGAGACATCCAGCTCCCTACCACCAGGGACATGACAAGCCCTGGTCACCCCAGCAGGGCACAGGAGAGGCTGGATCTGGCCTAGTATATATACTGTATATATGTATATCATGTGTTCAGAAGAAAAAAATCCACATGACTTACGAAAATTGAGAGTCTCGCTTGCATCGCGTTATAAGCGGATTCGCGTTGTAATGAAATGCGTTATTACGGGGTTGAGCTGTATATATATGTGCAGCCGGTCCGCGCTTATCCGACGTAATGTGTCCTGCAAACCGCCGTCGGATAACGGACCGTCGGATTGCGGGTCCATGCTATTCAGCAGGGGTGACCGTTGGATAAGCGGGTCCAACGTCGGATAATACGTTCAGCGGACTGCATTATGAGCCGTCGGATAAGGCATCCGACGGAAAGCGAGATGTCAGATACCGAGGACCACCTGTATATATATATATATATATATATATATATATATATATATATAAAAAAAATATAGAGAGAGACCTCGCTCAGACCCCTAGTTGGTAGAGGCGTGCTGCCTGGGGATGGGCTAGATAGACAAGAAATGTGTACCAAGAGTGGTACACCAGAAAGGATCCCCTTTAAATGGGCGCACTGCAGACCTGAATATAAAGACGGTCAGGGGTTGGATGTGTTGTATAAAAATAAACTTTATTAAATATCCATGTATTGGTATATATAAAAAACTGTATATAGTGCTGTGCTATATACTGATAGTAGACTACTGTTGGTCTATCCAAACTGCGTCTGGCGTCTCAAAGTGCTCCCACTAATTCTGTCTCCCTTTCTGGTTACAATGGATGCTTTTGTTATCAGAAGTCTTAAAGGTTATGTTAACCCTGTGACATATTCGTAGGTTTAGGATATACCGAGACTTGCAATACATCCATGCAGCATATCCACGCGATGTGCAGACTGCGCATGCGTCATGTAAGTTAAATAATTACGTATCTGTTTGTGTACGCATTGCGCATGCGCCGGAACAGTGCGAGAAGGTAACTGTTTGGACGGCCCGTTTTTAGGTGGGTAACGGGCAAAGGGAGTACTGGGTATGTGAAAAAAACGTTTAGTAGTGATTGTACATAGTGACACACAGTGCGCTGTGCCTATGGATTACTACAGATCACCTTATAGTAAGAACCCAGTGATTTGCGGGATGTGTATGCGTAGTATATCAGTGCGTGCATGCGTCAGAAAATGTATTTGCTCTAGTAATATGTCCACTGGTATAGTATGCGTCTAAGTCTGGGCGCAGGTACGAGGGTGCTGTGCACCTATAGTTACAAGAGTGGTGAAGGTAGTAAGCGTAGTACTGGGCTAATTGGTGATATTGAATCGGGTAAAGTAATGCCCGTGTGGCCGCAAAGCTGCTTGCTCGTACACTGCTGCAGTGAGGAAATATGGCATACCATGCGGGACCAAGATAGTCAGAGCAGCTGTATCTATACAAGACAGCATAGACACGTATGCACGGTGGTATCAGTTGTATTTGAAACAAGTACGCTGTCTTGGTAGTGAGTAGCAAGTGCCGCCCTGTGGCAGCACTGACACCTCTTTAATCGGGTGTAACAAATCCGGATGAAGTCACAGGAAGTGACGAAACATGCGGCATGTCGGGTCTTTTAGCTGTTTCATGACTCATGACTAACTGCGTCGGCCATCTCCAATAGCTCCTTATTGCGCTGATCTGTGTCAAAGCTACTTTTCATTTGTTACACCCGATTAAAGAGGTGTCAGTGCTGCCACAGGGCTCCATCCTAAGACATACTCCATCCTAAGACATACTCCATCCTAAGACATACTCCATCCTAAGACATACTCCATCCTAAGACATACTCCATCCTAAGACATACTCCATCCTAAGACATACTCCACCCTACAACCAGCAGCTACTTTACCTTTTGTTTCAACATTGTCTCTTATTCCCTCTAGACTGTAAGCTCTCAGGAGCAGCCCCCTCATTACCTTCTGTACCTGTTTGGGCTGGTTTGTCCTTATTTGTATGTCATTCTGTTTATGTAATTGATGTCACTCTGTACCCCCCATGGTACCACGCTGCGGAATATGTTGGAGCTTTACAAATAGACGATATATATATATCACAGTGAGTTAGTGATGTAAAAGGTAGTTTCAATGTAATGTAAATGGCAAAAATGTAAGCAGATTCAGTAATGCATATGCTCTGAGGTACGTGTCTTAAATGAAAAGGAAGACAGTTTATGAATAATTAAGAGCCCTTGATAGATGGGAGAGCGTATCCAGATTTTGCTGAAGTCATTGATTGATTTTCTGACACAACAACTGAAAAGATGTGAAAGTAGCCACTTGGAGTGGAGTGTCAGATATACGAGACAATGCCAAATGAAATGATTCACTCCAGTTTCTAACTCGGTGCTCTAGTGTTTATTATAAATGGCAATAAATAAGTATGCTTAGCAGAACGTGATATAGACCCAATAATGAAACAGTCTAACAATATAGCCTGGGGTCTAAGTACCAATGCAGAACAGTCTGTTTTGTACACAGTTGCATGAAATGTAAGAGACAGTTCTATATATCTGATGTCAATTGTTAGCTATAGAAGTTTACAACACTTTAGATCTGGCGTATTGTTGATGCAAAAATGGGAGAAGCGAATGAAGTCTAAACATACAGAATATAATACATTTCATTGTAATGTGTCAGGTACCGCCTTTCTGTTCCCTAAATACTACTGACACTTCACGAAATTACAAACTCCAAGAAGCAAAGGGTTCAGTTTTATCCCAAAATTATCTTCATAAACTCTAAAGTTTAAACTCCAAATGTGCAATTTGTGAAAATTAATTAAAATAAAGATATATATTTTTCCCTTACATTAAACAAGTATTGTTACTTTCCATATATGTTCATGGAGGGAATCATTGAGGTGGACATGCTGAAGTCTGCATGGTGCAAAACTGGGGAAAACAGAGTGGACAATATTTATCAAATAAATAAACAATTCTATTATTTTCAATAGGGTTTCTGTCTATGAAAAATCTGTGCACTGAGACGCTGTTTTGCAGCCCAGAGACCTTGATACAGATGTAGCAGAATAATCTACTTCTATGCTGTGTCCACCTGCAGTAACGTGAACGTGGCTGCTGCAGCATCGAAGAGTTAACCTTGTAGGAGGCTGATAGAGAAGTATGGACTGCCCCACAGCAGGATCGCAGCAAACGAGTGCTCCAGCGCTGCAGACTTTTGATACTTTGACCATGGCGCAGGAGACCGTGAGTCTTCCTACACCTGTACATCCCCTTATTTGGTTTCTGGGGACAGCGAGTCTTCCTACATCTGTACATCCCCTTGTTTGATTTCTGGGGACAGTGAGTCGTCCTACATCTGTACATCCCCTTGTTTGGTTTCCGGGGACAGTGAGTCTTCCTACATCTGTACATCCCCTTGTTTGGTTTCCGGGGACAGTGAGTCGTCCTACATCTGTACATCCCCTTGTTTGGTTTCCGGGGACACTGAGTCGTCCTACATCTGTACATCCCCTTGTTTGGTTTCCGGGGACAGTGAGTCATCCTACATCTGTACATCCCCTTGTTTGGTTTCTGGGGACAGCGAGTCTTCCTACATCTGTACATCCCCTTGTTTGGTTTCCGGGGACAGTGAGTCTTCCTACATCTGTACATCCCCTTGTTTGGTTTCCGGGGACAGTGAGTCTTCCTACATCTGTACATCCCCTTGTTTGGTTTCCGGGGACAGCGAGTCTTCCTACATCTGTACATCCCCTTGTTTGGTTTCCGGGGACAGTGAGTCTTCCTACATCTGTACATCCCCTTGTTTGGTTTCTGGGGACAGCGAGTCTTCCTACATCTGTACATCCCCTTGTTTGGTTTCCGGGGACAGTGAGTCTTCCTACATCTGTACATCCCCTTGTTTGATTTCTGGGGACAGTGAGTCGTCCTACATCTGTACATCCCCTTGTTTGGTTTCCGGGG
This sequence comes from Ascaphus truei, assembly GCF_040206685.1. Classification (NCBI taxonomy): domain Eukaryota; kingdom Metazoa; phylum Chordata; class Amphibia; order Anura; family Ascaphidae; genus Ascaphus; species Ascaphus truei. Next base: position 25,866,711 of record NC_134485.1, on the reverse strand, counting down.
ACAGTGAGTCGTCCTACATCTGTACATCCCCTTGTTTGGTTTCCGGGGACAGTGAGTCGTCCTACATCTGTACATCCCCTTGTTTGGTTTCCGGGGACAGTGAGTCATCCTACATCTGTACATCCCCTTGTTTGGTTTCCGGGGACAGTGAGTCTTCCTACATCTGTACATCATCCCCTTGTTTGTTTTCCGGGGACAGTGAGTCGTCCTACATCTGTACATCCCCTTGTTTGGTTTCTGGGGACAGTGAGTCTTCCTACATCTGTACATCCCCTTGTTTGGTTTCTGGGGACAGTGAGTCGTCCTACATCTGTACATCCCCTTGTTTGGTTTCTGGGGACAGTGAGTCTTGCTACATCTGTACATCCCCTTGTTTGGTTTCCAGGGATAGCGTGGTTTCCTACTGTAGCCCCCTTTCCTCCCTAGTCTAGGGTGACCACGTGTGATGCTATTACCTGCGTGGCAAACAGGAGGCCTGATCCTCCACCACTGGGGGCCTGGGGTGTGTGTAATGAATATACTAACAGCGCCTCCACCTGGGAAGGATCCTCACACAGTGGGATAGCCCTTCCCAAGACAATACAGTCAGTAATTGCACACAAGGGTATATGTAACAGTATTTACTGAACAGTAACTTATAACAACAACTATGCAACATAACATAACACCACATCATATTATAATGAGCACCCCACCCAGTACCACCAGTGAATGTCCCAAATGTACTTTGGGTCCTAGGCACCAATACCGTGCTGTCCCTTTCCCAGTTTCCAACCCACCCAAAAGTGTAAGGAGTAGCGCTCTCCCGTTAACGGTTGGTGCACTTGTTGAGGTACCTGCCGAGTACTCCAGTACTCGGTGCGGCCGACTTAGAAATGAGGATCCGTCTGATCCAGTGACGTGGCCCTCAGTGATGGTGTCCGCCTCTGCGTTGGGTGGACTCCGGCAGGAGGGTCTCACCTTTAAGAGTCTTTGTTAACACTGCGGTAGTCTGGTCCCACCACATGGCGTCTTCCTTGTGTCCCTGACACTATAGTAAAATGGGTAAGCATCCCTATCTAAAGGGCCTTCCCTGCAGCAGGCACCCGCTTCACATGATTGGGACCTACCTGGGACCTAAGGGGAGTTTCTAGCCTAGTCTGAGTGCCACTGACACTCAGATCCTCCCTTCCCCTTGTCTGCCCTGGCTCCAACAAAGGCCTGGGACATAGTAGCTTCAGCCTCACTGAGCTGGGATGAGCAGATGCACTAACCCCCTGCATCTGTCATCAGCGCGGCTATAGTTTCCCCCTCCGCATGCGTTCTGATGTGTGCGGAGGCTCAGAAACTTTGCCGAGATAGGCAAGTTTCAAATTTGCCGCTCGGGGAAGCGATGTGAGCGGTCACGTGACCGCTCACATCCAATGGGAGCGAGGGACTAGTGCCGCCTCCCGCTCCGCATCCTGACACGCCTCCACTCCGCCTCTGCTCCGCCTCCACTCCGCCTCCGCTCCGCCCCGCCCCCAGAGCGCGCTCACTGCCTCGCCTGCAAGGACAGGAAAAAGCTCCATTTTGAGCAGGCGAGGCAGAGCAGGAGCGCGGCTCAGCGCGCCTGAACCTGCTTTGTCCCAGGCCTAACAGTCCCCTTAACTGTCAGAATCTCTCAGCCCTATTGGTTGCCTGGCAACATGTGGACTGCAGCCCCTGAGGCTGCTGGAACTTGCAGTTCCCTTGCTCCTATACTCCTTTGGAAAGGTAAGGGGACAAACAGGGGATCAGGGGGGCCCAGGCTATACTACATCTGTACATCCCCTTGCTTGTTTGTTTTCAATCTTCGATTCCAGTGATATTGGCAGTACTATAATCTAAAAAAACTTGAAACCTATACTATAGAAGGATCCCCCAAGAAGGGATTGAAATTCCTGTTTTTATATACTGGTAAATTTTTTAAGTATTAAAGTTGGGGGAAAAAAAAGTTTTTATCTGTGGTATTTCCTGGTATCAACTTACCTTGGGTCTCAACCTTCTATATTTATTATTATTATCATTCTAGTTGTTGCTTAGCACAGAACAAAAATGAATACAGGGCTAATCATAATAATTGCTGAACTTGGTGGTCCTTTAAACGATGCAATTCAATTAGTTCCAGGGAGTCTACCAGCATTTGCTGATCACTTGATAAGCGAACTGCTGCAAGTCCAGCCCCAAGAACCTCTCTGATGACTTGTAGTGTAATTCAAGAAAGACATAGTTTCACTGGATGCATATGCTTAATTACAGAGCACTGTTTGTCTATCATGTTATGGGGTAATAAATCCATTTTCCAGCACACACTTTAATACACATTTTTATAACTGGGATTCTTTTTCATTTTTGCAACAAAAAAAACCGACGAATTCACTTTAATTTGTGGCAAAAGAAATACATTATCAAACGAATGATTGTGTGTTTTTTTTTAATAGTTGTTGAATTGCGCACTTTTAAATCACACAAAAGAAATACATTATCAAACAAATGATTGTGTGTTTTTTTTTAATAGTTGTTGAATTGCGCACTTTTAAATCACAATATTGTAGCACAAGAGGGGAACATTTTTCATTTTCTATGAGTCACATTTAAATTGCTGGCTTGATGGCTTATCTCTCCCAATTCTAAATACCCAGGATTTGACATACATGGTCCAGTTCACAATGCGTAAAATGTACATACTAAAGGACAGCTTGTCCTTAAAAGGGCAATTTTTGAAAATCAATAAAAACAAAACATATTTTAATTTCCTTTCAAGAAGTCCTTTTATGTTTCCTTTCCTTTTTTTTTAAAGCTGGTAATATTTTTGTACCGAGTCTACTAAGTTATTGATAATAAACAAAATAGTTCCCAGCACACAAAAACAGAAAATACAGATAATCTGCAATGCATATTTAACGAGAAAGCATATAATATAAAAATGTACAAAATGAAAGATGTGGGAGTAAACCGTACTCCGAGTGCTGAATAGCACCTAAGGGAAAGGGGTGTAAAATTGGGGATGTGGATAGGGGAAGGCAGGGGGAGGGAAAACAATGGTAGGGAAATAGGGGAGGAGTGTAAACAGAAAAACTCAGGAGAATAAAACAATAGGTAAGTAGAGGGGGCAACGCTTTAGGGATGAACCCCTTTTCTTCTGGCCCGTACCCTACAGTCTACAGGACTACAGGTACTTCCCTCTCCCTCTCCCTATATCCTAGCCTCCAAGCATATGACCTCAACTAGCTCAATAAAGGGATAAGCCCCAAAAAAGTGTCAATCAACATGCGGTCAAATCACAGAGCTGCTAGATAAGAAGTAAAGCTCAAACGAGTATGATAACCAAACAGAGTCCAAAAGCATAAGGTAACCCAAGCAAAGGGATTGTTAACAATCCCACAACGGATTGTGGAATCCGCGGATTGGATTCTTAAAAATCCGTCCGGGGTTGTGTCCAATGGCGGATTTGGATTCATCCGTACGAATTGAAACTGGAACAACCCGTCAACGGATATTACACCGCGGGACGGATTTTGAATAGAAAGCCTGGAAAATTCCAGGAAACGGATTTTGACAGTTTTGCCCGTACCTACTTGCCGCCCAATGACACCAAAATCTCAGGCAACTCAAAATCTACCATCACTAAGGGCAAATGAAAGCAAGAAACCAGATCACTATTTTTATATACTAATACATTTTTTAAATATTTAAGACAGTGTCCATGGGTGGTATTTTATCACCTGCCACTACATCAACAGTAAATTATACGCTTCTACATTTATTGGTATCATACGTGGTACTACCTGACAAAGAATAAATGAAGTAACTGGGATAATCAATTATTCAATGGGTGGTCCTTTGTAGTAATTAGCAGGGCTCTTCCACTGGTAGACTTGGGGCCAAACCAAGCCAGCGGAGGGCTTTGAACTGACTGCTTGTGCTAATTTCATTGTAATAATAATAACTTTATTTCTATAGCGCTTTCCTCCCAATGGGACTCAAAGCGCTTCACACTTAAGGAAAGGGAGATAGAGTGGCTCTGTGGGTAAAGACACTGATTCTCTGTAAATAGTGACAGAGTTGGAATCAGCGGAACCTTGTGACCTTCACTAAGTCACCTTATCCCCTTGTGCCTCAGGCACCAAAAATATAAATTGTAAACCCTATGGGGCAGTGACTCCTGCCTGCAAAATTCTGTGTACACTGTCTGCTATACTATTATTATTTAAATGTATCCAAATTTACATTATAATACTCTGGTGACCCTTCACCTCCTAATATTTTGGGGTTCTGGTCCCTATGGAAAACTAGTTGAAGAGTCCTGATGTACAAGCTTAAACATAAGGATGTCTCTGTCCTAAACGTGTAGGGGATTTCCTCACTCATGCTGACCTCAACAGTATCATCTTGTTCATGTGCCAGTTTGCTTTCCTATGTTTTGGGCTGAGTTTTATATACTTAGTACTGTATATTGGAGGGGATATTTAAGAAATAAATAGAGAAGGGAAGGCAGGTCATCTGGTCACTAATTTATACGGGCGAAAGGAGGGAAATGTACACTGGCTACTCACTACCACTATGTCAGACATAGAGAGGATGGTGTTTCACAAAAGACATCATAGATGTTCCTACTTCCCCTGGTTGAATGCTGGTAACCCTACTTGTAGCTCAATGTTAATGGCTTTAATTGTGGACTAAAAGTTATACTTGTGTTTTTATGTGTATTAATATACTTACAGTATGTATTTCTTCCCCAATGCAAAGCACAATGGGAAATCATGCTTCATATTTAGCTTTAGTAATAATTATTACTACTTCAGGGGGTGCAATCTACTGCAGTCTTCGACTGAGCCACTGATTGAGCCACCTGTGCTGAAGCAGGGAAATCCTAGAACCTGACCTGTTGGGGGCCTTTGTGGACTGGAGTTGCCCACCCCTGCTCTATACCACGCTGGTGAGTAATGCAATGTGTTACATTTTATTTAAGTAAAAGGGGCCGACTGAAGGCTGTAAAACAGATGGATGGAATAAATAAATAACTAACGTCCTAGTATGACACCAGTGTGGGTGCAAGGGGTTTTCCATGAGTAACTTCCCCCTTGTTGACTAGTGCATTAAGTAACTTTTGCTGCTGAAAACACAACACAAGCCATTTCGATAATTTCTCTCATACAGTACATACAGTAACCCAGGACTTTGCTGTTGTTCTTGAACACAGTGCACAAGAGACAACTTAATGAAGAGATCAAGGATAAATCAAAGATAAAAATACAACGTGAGCTTAGCTGAGTTTTCAAGGAATGGTTGTAAAAAGTGCCTGGAAATTCTCTGATTTATGACACTCTAGTGCTCAAAGTTTGGTTCAAGTCCAAGCAAGTTTAGTCTGAAGAAATGTTTATTTTTCCCTTATTGTCCTCTTAGTTAAAGAGGCAATCGAAGCACAGGATTTTTGCGAATTTTTTTGAACATTGAAGTAGTGGGTCTCTGTAGCTGAAGGAAAGGGGTGAATCCGGAGCGACAACAAACAGCCCAATGATGTCAGGTCCCAAGTTTGAACACTGTAGCTTTATTGACAACACACAGATGAAACAGCAGGCTGCAGCACAGCCTCCTCCTCTACGAGTTTCACGCTCTACTGGCGCTTCGTCTAGGAGTTGCTGAACCCCAATAATTTTAGCCCAGTGACCCCCATGCTCCTGGAGATACTTACTTCTGTAGGAGGTGCCGGCAAACGCTCTGCTTGGCTAGCAGGGATCTCATAACACCAGAGTTTCAGAGCTCCCGCACCCTGTGGGCCAATAGAAAGCCGTGACGTCATCACGTTCGGCTTCCTATTGGCCCGAGTGACGCGGGAGCTTTAAACTTTGCCAAGATGCAGGCACCCCCTTTGGAGTATCTTGGGAAGCAGGGGGTCCACAGAGCTGAAATTAATGGTATTAATATCCGGAGACCCCCTGCTTCAAACTTATGTTAAAAAAAATAATAATGAAAAAAATTAAGCACATGAATTGCTTCTTTATGACCCAATGACCATGAAAATGTTGCTGCTTATCCGTATATAAAGAAAACACAACAGGAATACAATTCGACAAAACTTGGCACCAACACATTTTTCTGGAAAGTGCCTTCTGCATACTTGACTGTTAATTGCTCTATACAGGTGCGCCGATGAGTATTCTAAAACTTGCCTTTTAAAACCTGGGTCAATCACCAACAAGACACAGGTACATGCTGGGTACATGCTGGGTACATGCTGGGTACATGCTGTGTACATGCTGTGTACATGCTGGGTACATGCTGTAACATTAGTCTGTCTGCAGAAATGTCACTGAAATGTTGCAGTATGTACCCAGCATGTACCCAGCATGTACCCAGCATGTACCCAGCATGTACCCAGCATGTACCCAGCACGTACCCAGCATGTACCCAGCATGTACCCAGCATGTACCCAGCATGTACCCAGCATGTACCTGGGTCTTGTTGGTGATTGACCCAGATTTTCCAAGGCAAGTTTTAGAATATTCGTCGGCGCACCTGTATATTCAAGGTTCTCCAAGGTTCATACAGTAGCGACATACTTTATCGCACTAAATGCCGGCGGCATGCCGGGATCTACCCCAGCTGCCGCCAGTAATAACCGCGCGCCGCCGCGTTTCCCCCACGCACCCCCCTCCAACTCGCGCGCAATTTACTATGCTTCCGGACCCCGAGCCCGGCTTCTGCTCTGCCCCTCTGCTTCCCCGCACCCCCACTTACCTTGATTTGATCTCCAGGGGTGTCGGGGAAGCCTGGGGAAGCCAGGGAAGACGGGGAAGCCGGGCGCGCTTGTGACTGTGACGTCACAGTGCGCCGCCACGCGCCGCGGCTACCCGCTTCCCAGCCACATACAGCCAGCGGCTTTTGCTCGAATAAGAGCTGCCGCTGCTGTACTAAGAAAATAAGATTGCGAATCCACATTTTAGAGGGATTACCAAAACGACCAAGTCAGTAGAGATGGGCGCGAATTATTCGCAGATATTCACCTTGGCAGCGAATGCGGCATTTTCTCGCAGGCAAATATGGAGGAAGTGGGAGGGGCTTTAAACAATGCGCTTACGCAAAGCGAACGTATAAACATTCATCAGCGGACGTTTCAACCTTCACAGGATGGACGTGCGGAGCGAAGACGGCGGCAGGTTTGGCCGGCATTCGCAGGAATTTGCAACGGCCAAATCCGAAAGTAAAGATTCGAAACGCAAGCCGAATTTTTACACATTCGCCCCTCTCTACTTGTCAGGTTGGATAATGCATTTCTTGGCAAATGTGTACCTTGATAAAGAGCGTTGCTCGAAACGCGTTGGTGGGGGCCCGTGGGCTCACTGTATGTTTATGGTTTGATCCATTAAACTTTTTTATGGGACACACACTCTCTCGCAGATTGTTTTCCTTTCCTGTATTCAGTTGTGCTCCAACCTTCCTACACTGCTTTGCTGTCACCCTTGGAAGACCGGATGCACCTACCAGAGGAGGTATACCATGAAGACCATCCAGATGTGAGTAATACTACTCTTACACCTTTTACTGCTCCACAGCGATATATCTGACTGGACACTAGCTAGTGGGAGTTGTTACTTACATTAGTGGAACTCCATCCAGGCCATCGTGTCATAGTGGAAGTAGGTGTCATATCCAATAGGATTTTTGGTCTTATTCTCCCGGTACCCCTAGGATTTCTACAGATGGAATTATTCTGTTAAAGGACTTTATTGTCGTTTTGATCTATGTTTTTGAGCACCATACAGCATTTTTTACGTTGGCAAATGTGTAGGTAGCTATTTTTAATTTTCAAGTTTGGCATCGTGGGAGGAGGAGGTCTCTAGTGTTTGACAAGATATCCGTTTTATGTAGCCAATAAAGTTTTTTTTAATCTACAACCACTTCCTGGTGAGTCTGTGTTTCTAGGAGTGGCGGCGGCATCGGTCATCTGTTTCTTCATTTACTTCCGGATCGTGGCCACGCCAGGGGACACCGGTTACTAGCCCAAGTGCTCCGCTACGCCGACAGAGGAAGGGATCTACGGTTACAATAGTGAGTACTTGCACTGCATACCGTTACCGTTATTGCAGTTACATCCCGCATAGATCGGGTCTGCTCTCAACACCCCCTCACAGACAAGCGGCTGACCGGGTATATCCCTATATACTCCGCTTATACCATATACTCCAGAGCAGATACAACTCACAGTATGTGGTTCCTTGAGTCACAGACGGCTTACACTATTCTATTCCATAGGATACCTTCTGGTTCCGGAAGTTACCTTAGAGATCCCATTGAAGTGAAGTTGTCTCCCAGTGAGGAAAGGTGTTTAAAGGAAAAGCGCTCCTTAATAAATGTGGGGAAATATGTAATATCATTAAATATGTAGTTGCCAGGAATCTTTGAGTGTATTTTAACTTGCACTGGAGTGACTTTAGTTATCCTAATGCTAATGTTCAAAATCATCACCATGTCCATGCATCAAGCAGGAGGTGCGATGGGAGCTGGGAGGAAGTGGGAGTCACACAGATTGCCAAAACGTTTGTCTTGAGAAAGTCAATGAGTTTGGGGCAGTGAGTACCAACATTTAGATGAGTAAACACAGTGACAGTAGAAAGGCAATGGGGCAGGTGTATCAATGCAAATGTGGAGCAATTGGGAGACAAAATAACTGCACTGTATATATCAAAGACCCATTAAATCAATAGGATCTTTTTTTTTGCCCCAGAATTGCTTCACCTTTGCCTTGATACATAGACCCCCAATGTATTTAGCAAGTGGTAATGCATCTTTGCAAAGGAAAATGTGTGTTTCCTAAGAGATCTTTTTCCACCTCGTTGTAGAGAGATCATTCCGAAAGCACTTCCAGAGAATACTGAGTTTAATGCAGTACAAATCATGAATCGTCAAGGTTAGTATTTTTTTAAGCAGTCCTGTGGAAGTCAGATCCATAATATCTAAATACCATCCAAGTTATATTTTTGTTGGAGCACCACAGACAAGAGAGGCTTACAACTGCAATAACTTGGAAGGCCACTGGGGAGACCTTCTTCCAGCAGTGGGTCGACGAAGGTTGAAGATGATTATGAAGATATACCCTATACAGTATGTTGGATACAATGAGGTTAATGGGTCTGAGCTAGTATCAAGGGTTAATGAATATCATCAGCACAGAATATTAATGAGGGGCGGTAAACCTATAAAAGACCATGTGATATGATATAGTTCAGTTAGGTTTAAGATGTGTTAAACTCTTTTTAGTCCAAAATCTAGGTTTCTATTTTATTTGTTATTATTTTCTTACCCACACTTCATTCAGTGAGATATAAAGGGACAGGGTAGAGTCTGCCCTAGTCAGATAGGCTAGAGCAGGGGGGCGCAAACTTTTTTCCCTGTGCCCCCCTGCCGGCGGTCCCCTCACTCCCGCGCCCCCCTTAACCCCCACTTACCTGCGCTCCGGCATCATGACGTCACGTTGACATAGCAACGTGACGTCACATGTTGCCATGGCGACGCAGGAAGGAAGCCGCCGGAGCCTAGGTAAGTAAAGGTTTACAGAGGCCCTGCAGCTCCCCCGGCACTTCATTTAAGTGCCTGCGGAAAGCGCGCGGGGCCTCTGTAAACCCCGCGCCCCCCCCGCCGGCAGTCTCGCGCCCCCCCCTTGGGGGTCGCGCCCCCCAGTTTGCGCACTGCTGGGCTAGAGGACAATTAGGATGGAGGATACAATGAATCACAAGAAGCTCCTGTTACAAAGGAACTGGGAAGAAGTATTATATCCTAAAACAGGGGTGGACAACACCAGTCCTCAAAGGCCACAAACAGGTTAGGTTTTAAGGATATCCCTGCTTCAGCATAGGCAGCTCAATGAGCGGCTCAGTCATTGACTGAAATATATATATTTCCTCCATGGATCACAAATTCATAATTATTATTAGCTTACCTTGTTTTGAATTATAACAATTCTTTGTGTTCCCATGAAATGTTTCATATTAGGAAAGGACTTGGCTAAATGTAACTTTATGGGAGAAGGGAAAAAAAGGATAATTAATTGTTTAAAGAAGTAAACAGAAACCACATGAAGCAATGAAACTTGCTGGCGAGAAATCTAACAGTAGTGCTTTGGTAGCAAACCCATCTCCTGCGACCACAGATGGTTCTCATTTCCAACGAATATGGAAATGGGACATAAATAAAAAGTACACGAGGAAACTAGCATTACCGGGCCACTTATCAAAGTTGATTTTATGAGACTTTCATCCTTTTTTCTGGTTGCCACTTATCTCTGTCCCTTCTTTAATTACCCTTTCTTTTATATCAGTCCATTTATATAGGCGGCCCCTATTGAAAGAGAGAGAGAGAGGGAAAGTCGTATTTTACTAGAGAACCAAGTGACTTCTAGACCTCCCCAAAAACAGCTTTACAGTATATAGGTTTGACACATTTAAGTTTTTATAATACGGGACGCCAAAATCCAGTATGAAAATGTGACGTCATGTAGCATAGCCTCCCGGCCGCTATGCCTTTTCCTGGGCCATACCAGTGTAAGGCCTGTTAGGTGCAGGCAGTGGATGGGTTAATTCCTTCTTTTAGGCTGTGTATGCTTTTTGCAGCATTGGATGCAATTGTAGGTATCCAAGGGCGGGCCATAGGAACAGCCAGAAGGTGTCAGCCTGAGGCAAGGATACTGATTGGGTCACACATAGGATGTGATGACCTATCAGTATTCAACCTGCTCTGTTTAGGGGCAGGGTTACAAAAACAAACTCAAGGCTATATATACTGACACTTTCCTAAAGTGGGTGTCTCTCTTTCCTCCCTCTGCGGAGTGAATACAGCTACCCTCTGTCTCACTAGGAGGCAGAGGAGGAGTCCTGAAGGCCTGGTCTGGGCCTCAAGGCCTTAATCAGTGCACCTTGATTAGGGGAAGCTAGGAGAAGAATGCCCCTGCTTTGTACATCTGATCTAACTGCAATAAATACCATTGAACTATAAAGAAGTGTGATTCACTGCCTTGAGCTGAAAGAAAGGTGTCAGTCTGGGCCATCCTGCTGCTATCCAGAGGATCCATGCTGACAGGAGGCGCTGCACCCAAGAACTAAGGTACTCTGAAAACCTGTCCTGCCTGTTCTCCCCACAACACCGCGGAGCACTCAGCCCTGCTGTTGCCACACAGGTACAGCACAACACCTAAATGAAGTAGCCGAGAAGCATATGACCCCAATCTCACTTAGGGTGGGGGGTACAAGGGCTACAGTCATAATGAGTGATTTGAAAATGCTTCGAGCTGAATGGTATCTCCTACTTGACTGCTATATTCTTTGGTTTCTATCATCTCCGCGCTTAGCGTGATGGGGAAAGATGCGCACTGAGTAACGCCTCTAGGGGTGGGTGTCGTGGTATTAGGAGATGACCAGGCAGTGTCCTAACTTTATTATTTTAATAATGTCATCATTTAATTAAGCAGCATCTATCAGACAAGGTATCTATTACACTCAATGAGAAACGTATTACCTTTTTATGACTGATTTCATTACAGTCATTTTAAATTCAGGAATTTCTCGTCACGGCGCTAAAATACGGGAGAATTATGCGTCCCGGCAGACCTTTCCAGGACAACGGGACAGGTCAATGAAATAAGGGACCATCGCGTATATACGGGACGTCTGGCAACCCATCCCAACCCTTATACAGTATGTGAGGAGATACCAGGGTGGAGTTCTTTCTCTGACGAAGCGTGAAGTGCACGCAAAACGTTCGACCATCGGTTTTAGATGACGTCACTTCTGTGACGTCTGTGGTGGGGACCGCTGAGCTGCGAGCGGCATATCCGGAAGCATGGGTCGTACAGCGTTTTATGCATATGTGCATTTGTCTCCCTCCCCCCCTGTATATGCCCGCCTGGCATCAAGGGGTCCGTATATGTATATATCCAAGCTAAGCAGTAATACTCAGCCAGACTTCAACACAGATCCTCTGATTAGGTTTGTGATAGACTAGGGGGAATTTTAATATGCACTGTTACTCTGTACCTTGGACCCATGCAACTGGTTACCGTGCACACAATGAAGTTTTATTATTATGGGGATTCCCTCTGCAATGTGCATCTCATTGGTAATTTTGTGTAGCCTCACATATACATTTCACTGCCCTTTTGTGTTAAGCAGTGTATCTCAATGGAGACAATTAGCTACACATATATGGCTGCATTATTCTGAAAGGGGAACCCTCTGCTTCCAGTTCTGAGACATTGACACACTCTCTGTAGACACAGTGTTGCAATACAGGGCGTCTACCTATTATATCTGAACTGTGAGAGGTTTCTGTGTTGCTATTGGCTCATGAATGTTTAAAACTATATCCCTCAGATTCAGTCAGTGCTCAGTGTATTAGAGGTGTATCTTTATACCTTTGTATATATCAGGAGGCAGGAAACATCATTTTACCTTGGTCTGTAGATGCACTATACACAGGATTTGTGAACTATTTAGATATCCATTAAAGGTATATTAACCCTTAGAGGGTGTGCGGTACTACCTGACTTAGGCCGTGATTATAGTGCCGGCGACGCGACGTTGCCCGAAAACAAAAGCATTTGCAGAGGGACGTTGCGAAAACTGGTAGCCGGCAAGTTAGATTTTTCGAGGGCTGTCGCGTCACGTGACGGCCCTTGAACCAATCAAATTGCCAGAATTACATGCCGCCGCCCAGCAAAATATAAATTTTGCCGGTAGCGACGGCGATGGGTGACGTCACCTGTCGTGTCGCCGTCGCCATCGACGGCACTATAGGAGGAGTCAAGTATGGCTTGTGATAGCGACGCCCCACCACCTGAGTTTTAATCCCACTTTGTATATACTCTACACCATATTCATTATTTTTGATAATACGAATAAACTATGTTTTATTTTTTCATCTTTGGCATATGAAGGGTTACTGATACCCGGGACTATACATTGTCCAACCCACTTATGCTTTCAGAGAGTACAATATAGTGGTTTATTTTCTGGTCAGTACTCTGTGACTGACCAGCATCTGTATATATATATATTTTTCAAGAGAACCTTAATCTGAGACGGATGAAAAATTTAGGTTATCTTTTTTGTTATAAAACAACAACGGGGTGACATTTTCTAAAATAAATCCAAGAGTGATGCAAGTGCATTTTTGTAATTCACCCCTCGCTCTCTTCCTCTCCTGATGTAAATGGAAGGTGAGGGTCCACCCCCAGCTGTTTAGTTTGATGTCCCCCTAGAAACTGAGCAAAACCCCATTACGGACAGGGTAGAGGTGCCACCGTTCTGAATGTATGCTGATAGTCTGTAGGGCAATGAAGACATTAAATAAGTAGTCTTGGTTTTTACCATCACATTTCGATCACTGGTCTGTATTAATCCAATGAGCTGCTTTATGGAACAGTGATTGTTAGGATTATTTTAGCAGTCACATAATAAATCCATAGAGAAAAAGGTAACAAGTGCAGACCGCCCATGGTGTAGTATGTAAATATAAGATTTATATGTAAAGGTAAAACATGCATTTGCCGCAACAAAAATTGTTAGGGCAATGGTTAAAAACTGTATTATCCATGATGGTGCCAGGGTTCGCCGCTCCATGGTCTAATATGGATCGAGTGATCAGTAAGAAGCCAGGGCGTCCGTCTCCTCTGGGGGAGCCATCCTCTCTGACCATGTAGATATCGCTCCATAAGGTAAGTCCCTCCGCGGGAGTTGCTCTCAAGTTCTTCCGACTCGTGGCGTCTGAGCACTCACACACCGAGTACTGGGGCTTGCCACCTGAGCAGCGGAGCCTCAGAGGGATCGGCGCACCTCCAGTGACGTCTCACAGATGACGTCAGTGCTTCCGAATCAGCAAATGTAAGGAATAGCGGAGGTGGGGGAGACAGTACCAATCTAGTAAAGGGTCTCCAACATCACCAACAAAGTCCAATAGCCAACGCGTTTCGTGACTTGAACGGTCACTTCATCAGGGGAACCCTGGCACCATCATGGATAATACATTTGTTAACCATTACCCTAACAATTTTTGTTGCTGTATGTGCATCTTTTACCTTTACATATACATTTTATATTTACTTACTACACCATGAGAGAGGTCTGTGCTTGTTTCCTTTTTCTCTATAGATTTGGATGCCCTGTCATTCATCCTACCATAGCAGTAGACCCTCCTGTATTCCCCAAAGGAAAGTTATTTCATTCCATATTACACTTACGTTCATTCACTTCATATATTTTTCATTTATATCATCACCACTGTTATTTATACAGTATTGTTCACAATTTGATTCACTGGGTACGTTTATAATATTCACAGTTCACCTTGGTACACACATTATTAATGCGTTCTATGTTTTGTGTTTTTTCTGTACATATTAAATCCAGTTTGGCGATAGGGTGTAACCAGGATAGTGTCGGATTTCCATTAAATGTCCTGGCGTCCCGACAATTTTCTCAAAGTCGCTCAAATGATCCGGTTAAAACAGTAAGAATAGACACTGCATGTTTTTATGTGATCACTCATATCAAACAGTAAGCATTTTAAATATATTGGTAAACTCTAATTACTGGTAGCTATATATATTTATATATATATATATATATATATAAACAAATAACAAGAAGTTCAGGGCACTCATACAGGTATAACAAAAAGAATATTACTTATCTTAAGATCAGGGTGCTTGCAGAGAAGCTGGGATCACCATTCAGCAGCAAAATAGATAATATAAAAATCAAAGAATTCTGTAGCACTGTCTGGTAGATATAACTCAGGTTTAATGCATCAGGCAAGCATAAGGGGTCAGTACAAGAATGGGGGAGTGACGTTTCGGACCTAGATAAAGGACCGGGAGGTCCAAAACGCCGCACCCCCATTCTTGTATTTGTAGCCCTGGTAAAAAATGGGGCTATAGTTCTATCCTCCTCCTGGTATAATCCCTGCTTAGGGCAGGTTGCCAGGAGTTATCATGGGTTTCCCCTACTTCAAGCACTTGCATTGAATGGTGGAGGTAGGTCACCTGACCCTGTGTCCAATCAAAAGACACAGGGGCGGTGCCTGCTGAAATCACAAAGAGCAGTGCAATTCCTATTTAGTGTGTCAGTCTGACTAAAGAGTCAGGAGTGAGAGTTAGTGTTAGGGAGGAGAGGAGTGAGCAGCTCATAAGTAGAGGTGATAGAGTATAGTGAGGTGGACCAAATACCTCTCACCCTGCTTAGGGGGTGAGTGAAGAGCTAGCCCCACTCTGGATGGCCCTTGGGTCCAGAGTGGCGGCAGGGACCATCACTAAGGAGAACAGCTGGTGGCATTGTAAATCAACTGTACACTGGCGACACACTTTATTCGAGCTCGGCTAGTCCCACGAATTCGGGTATACCCGGGTGTATTGAGGTTTGTGACTGTTTTCTGCCCGAGTGCATTGAGTTATTTTCCGGCAGGGATTGAAGCATTTTATTCCCGCTGGCTGCAATACTGCACAGTACATATATATATACTGCATTACAATTCATGAATTTATGCCATCTGGTAGACACGCGAAGCATTGCAGCCTATTAAATCCTAATCATCATCATTTAACAGATCAGCCGCCCGTCAGCCAGGCATGAACCCAGGCTGGGAAGGCAAATGCAACGGGGCTTGTCAGAGGTGAGGAGCGGCGCATTCCAGGTATCTGCCAGGTACATACCGGGTATTTGCTCGAATAAAGTGTGTCGGTGCAGTACCTGTCTGCTGCTGTGGGAGACTGAGTAATAAAGGAGTCTGCTTTTTAAAGAGAACCTTGTGTGAGACTGGAATCTCTCATCCCTGGGAGGGGGATTTCTGTGGTAGGGATTCCACCCCGCATCCCTGGGGCTTACTACAGATGGAGGCGCTGCACCATTGAAGGAGAACGAAGGCATCCACCCCAGTAGCCTGTCCTGCTGTCCCCCATGTCATCGCGGGAGACGCAGGCCCTCCTGTTTAAAAGGAAAAACCAGGGGAGCGAAATTACCTAGAAAAAAATATATAAAACTACCATAGTGCAGTTATGTTAAAACAAAACACAGTAGTGAAAAAGCTCTCAAATTAGCAAATGAGACACACTAGACAATGTCAGCAAATGTCCAACATAAAATATCCAGATAGCAAAAGTTGCAAAAAACAGGAGCAAAAATAGTTGGTAGTGTTAATATCAAGAGAAACACAGAGCACAGATAAAATACCAAAGTGATTTATCCAACACTGGTAAAAATGAAGGCTAACAGGATTCCAAATTGGTCACAGCATGGGTATATGGGTACAGATGGTAACCAAGTCGCGTTCTCGGGATCCCGTCACACCGCCGCTGCGTCCACTGGTCTCCGTCCTGCACCTCTGCTTGGGAGCCGCTACGTCACTTCCGGTGCCTCTGCCGATCGAAGTGGACATCACAGGACCTCCAGGCAGACTTTCTCCCTCCAGATAACACACTGAGGGTCCTGTTGCCAGCAGGTATGCACCACACAGAGACATATAGCCAGACCATAGAACACCTTAGGGGGTCCGATCTGCAACCGGGTGGGGATCCATGGGTTATATACTGACCCCTTATTCTTGCCTGATGCATTAAACCTGATTAATATCTACCAGAGAGTGCTACAGAATTCTTTGATTTTTGTATTATATATATACTATATATATAATACAGTAGTGCGCTGTACTATGAGTACAATCAATAATACAGCATACATGGGGACACTGTTAGACAAATACCATTATAATATTTATTTTTAGTTGATGTAAGTCGTTTTATAAATTATGTTTTATGTGTCCTTGTTTCTACTCTTGATTATCTGGTCGTCCTACTTGGCAATTACTGCACCTCCAACCAAAATTAAATTGGTGTGCTTTGAAATAATTGCCAAACAAATAGCCCCATATCACGAGCTATTTATTTTCATCAGTAAGTGTTTGTAGCTTATTATTAGTTTGTAGTATTAAAGCTGCAGACCAAGCAATATCCTACATGTGTGTGTTTTTTTTAAATAAATAAATTCTGTACTATGAGAAAATACTTGTAGCAATTTTTTTAAACAACTCTGAATTACATTTTTAATGTATTATAACGTAACAAGCATTTTTTTGTTCCTATAGCAACCATTTACAAAGTCACACCCCCTTCCTCTTCTGAAACAGGCTTCTGCACACCCCTTGTTGAGCCCTGCCCTCTCTCTAGCAGTGCACCAATTGTATCTAGTGACTGCCTGGTCACATGATCTTCCCCAAAGAACTTTGCATCTTTGGTCCTCTTCTGCTGCACTGATGGCCATTTAGTGAACCCCCGAGCCGAATCGTCGCTGATCGATCACAGGAGAAAGGATCGATCGGCAACTTGGTTAATTACTTATCATTGTGTGGATTGTATTGATGCACATACTGTATTAAAGGGAAAAAACAAACAAAAAGAAAACCTGCAGCTTGGACTGCTGCTTTAAGCAATCTGATTTTTTTTAAGTAACATATCGAGGTAGAACAATATCCCATAATGGAATTAAGGTGTTCATTAACATTGCACCCAACTGTCCACTTTGCAGGGAATAAATCAGAAAGTTCATACTTTGTTTTTGGGTTGCTGTCTCTATTTGTTAACAATAATATTAAATAAAAGCAAACCCTAACAAATTGAGTGAGGTTTAAGTGAAACGAGAAACATGTGACTATTTAACACAGCTAGTGGCTACATTTTACATCACCGGTTTTCGATGGAGATTCACACAGTGCTTGGAACTGGGCGCCAAACCTCCTCAACTAAACAGATGTTACTCTCAGTCCAAATGTTGCCACAAACTCTTAGCTTTAAAGAAGAAAAAGAAACTTATAAAATCTTAACTCCATTCCCTTTGATTTTGTTTCCAACGCCGAATTTGCTTTGCCATTTATATTGAAACGCAGCACAACAAGTTGCAGTTTATTTTTCTGTTCTTTTTTTATTACAGGTTTGAAGCAGGGGGTCTCCGGAGCTGAACTGCATTAATTTCAGCTCCGGGGACCCCCTGCTTCCAGAGATACTTACCTCCGTAGGGAGTGCCGGTATCTCCGTAGCAAGGGAGTGTGCCTAACGAAATGGCGGCTTTAAATGTTCCAAGGGCCCATGGCACTTACATATGCTGGCCCCCTCCTTTCTGCCGCCCTCCTCCTTCCGATTCACCGGGTCAAAGGACACCGTGGATGTCACCAAAGTGACATCACACGGCGTCTCGTTGCCATGATAATGCGATGTCATGACATAATTTGTCGCCGCGTCACGATGGCAATGGCATGCCATGGCAACGAGACGCCGTGTGGCGCCATGCTGGTGACGTCTGCAGCGTCATTTGACCCTGTGAATCTGAAGGAGGAGGAGATCGGCAGAAAGGAGACAGCAAGAAAGTGCCCGGCATATGTAAGTGACCTCCCATCAGTCCCGATAGGCCCGAGAGTGTGGCAAATGTATATGGGGGCAGACATTTTTTTCCACCACCAAATTTTGCCGCCCTAGGCTCAGGCCTAATGGAAAATCTACCACTGTCACATGGGCCAATAGGAAGCAGCAAGGGATGATGTCACTGCTTCCTCATTGGCCAAGATGCGGGACATTTAAAGTCACCATTATATAAGATCTAACATGTTCAGTTGGAGCTGCTACCTGCAGAGATACCGGGACCCCCTACTGAGGTAAGTATCTCAGGAGCAGGGGGTCCCTGGAGCTGAAATCAACACCGTTCAGCTCCGGAGACCCCCTGCTTCAAACCAATAACAAAAATAATGAAAAAATAAATAAACTGCAACTTGCGTTGCTCCATTAAATGGAACTGGCTCCCGGATGAGATGACTGACGCTAAGACATAGGCTGAAATATACATTTTACACGAGGAATATAAATTGTCAACTACATTTCTAAAGAAAATGACATTTGCAGTCAGCCAGCAATTGCAACACTGCCTGCAAGCAAGATTTCCTGCCACAAGGCTTCCACTCACTGCCATCTGATGCTCCTGACTTATCTCTTGTGCCCTTATTTTTATTGATACCCATGCTTGAGTGGAAATAAACAATAACGTGACAAAATGAAAACCTTCAAAATGCAACTAAGACGGGGGAGAAGTTAGATTAACATTTTGGTAAACCAGTGTTATTTTTAGATACAATGTTGACTGAATAAAATGCTTTTCTTACTGGGCCGTTAAGGATATCCCTGCTTCAGCATAGGTGGCTGAATCAGTGGATCAGTCGAAGACCGAGCCACTGATTGAGCCACCTGTGCTAAAGTAGGGATGTCCTCAAAACCTGACCTGTCGGTGGCCCTTGAGGACTGGATTTGGCCGCCTCGGACCTAGAAGATCTAGATTTTCCTCTGGAAATAAAGTGACATTTTGAATATGGACTTTTTTGGTTTGGTAATTATTTATGAGAATACATTTCCCCAAACATTGGTTCAAGTTATCTATCACATCAGTTAACAATCTCCACAGGTGAAATATCTGCAATTCTTCATGAATAAGGAGGTGCTGTATTTCTCAATATATGAAAAATAAAAAAAATCGTAAATTCTCCGGGGTCAGACGCTCTTTTCCCATTTTGTGCTTTTATATTTGTTGCACTTACTTTGGTATCGTTCCCTGTATTCTATTGTCTATTTTGTAAAGCATTGTGTACACTGTTGGCGGGATATACCTAAAAATATACATACAATTAGAGGACTGTTCCTTTTGCTTTACAGTTTATTCAAAAACAGCACGTTTTTCAATGTCCGAGAATAATTTAACAACATAGCTAATTTAGGCAGAGATTTTACATTCATCCTTCATTGGCTACAAGATCTGACGACTTAAAAAAATAGCCTTTTCAAATGAGGACTTAAAACCTTCATCACTTGTTACATTCTTACGACTCGTTAAAACTACTAGTTATGTTTGTTTTAATGCAATGGAATGGTTCTGCATTTTTTTCCAAGATATCCATTGCGCATCCATTTATGTGAAGTTGCCAACGTATCCTACTAAATCAAACCACACACAGCACAATAGTTCTTTGTCATGGGCATTTATGCATAGACTAGTATCCACAGACATATAAGTGGGTGGATTTTGAATGTCTCCAGCTGGTTTTTGGTCAGCAATCACATTCAGATGAGCTGATCTGAATCAGCGTTTCAACCCCTTCAGCGCTGGACGGCATGGAATGTGTTACTCTTCAATACGTTGCATGACTCCAGCATGAAAGTAGCTGCAGATCCAGCAGACGTGACTACACCTGTTAACACAATGGCTTGTTATGTTACAGGATTGCTATGGCAAACAATGGGTAAGGAGATAACATTAGTGTTATTTTACGCGTTATTTTGTGCGTTATCTTGCCTTAACAGGGGCAATAACATGTGTTACATCTGTAAATAAACAAGCCACATGAGTTACAGCAGCAATACTGGTTTTATTTTTATTTATTTATTGCAGGGTTGAAGCTGGGGGTCTCCGGAGCTTAACCCCATTAATTCTAGCTCTGGGGACGCCCTGCTTCCAGAGATACTTACCGCCATAGCGGGTGCCGGTAGCTTCTTTCCAGTTTAAATGTCCTGGTCATGTGGGCCAATAGGAAGCCACACCGGAAGACATCACAGCTTCCTATTAACACGCCTGACCGGGACATTTAAACACCCCCATTATGTTAGGCACACCGTTTCTGACAGCAGAGATACTGGCACCCTCTACGAAGATTAGTATTTCTGGAAGCAGGGGGTACCCAGAGCTGAAATGAATACTGTTCTCCTCCAAAGACCCCCTGCTTCAATCCTGCAATAAAAAAAATACATTTATAAAAAGTGAAGCTGTATTGCTGCTTTAATTTATTGAATGCCCTCACTGCGAGAGCCACATTTGCCGTGAAAGGGTTAAAACACGTGGAATAGTCTTAGCCTCAACCTTAATTTACACAGTCTCTGCTTATTACCGGAGACTCTCATAGCCGCCACCAGTCTAAGTTCTTTCAAAACTAAAGCCCTCACATTTTAATCTGGTCTGTAACTGTTACATACGCCTATAATATATATTATCTTTTAACTGTGCATGCGATGTCTTGTATATAATGTATACCCTGCTCACTTATGTAACTGTATTTGTAACCATGTATTATTTGTCATCTTAACTCTATAACCAGGCCATACTTGAAAACGAGAGGTAACTCTCAATGTATTACTTCCTGGTGAAACATTTTCTAAATAAATAAATACATTTTGGGACTAACACTATGACACACTTTTCCCAATTTAAGAGAATTGACTCGATGTTAAAGAATACTCTCCCAAAAAAACGTTCTCTTTTCTTTATCATAAAAATTATAGCTCTGCTTGTATAAAACAAAAAACAGAAAAGCCCAATGCTACATCCAATGTGACAAAACATATAGTAAATAGTATATAGTTAAATTCTTCAAGAATAATATTTTCATGAGTAAGGGTAATTTAGTTAAACCCTTTGGCCAAAGCATTATAAGTCTGCAAGCCGCGTCAAGGCATAACCAAATTTGCAGGTCCTAACACTAAACTATGAAACTTCTCTTTTACCTCTGTTGGAGGGAGAATGACTGCAGTGAGTCTGTCCATAGAGGTTTCACAGTTTAGTGTTAGGACCTGCAAATTTGGTTATGCCTTGACGCGGCTTGCAGGCTTACAATGCTTTAGCCAAAGGGTTTATCTAAATGACCCTTATTCATGAGAATATTATTATTGAAGTATTTGGCCACGCTCAGTAGCACTCTTTTTGACATAAATATATATGATGTGGTGGGTTCTGGGATTAGAGGTTGCTGGGAAAGTGTGTGTTAATTTCTGCTTGTATAAAGTCTGAATGTACAATATAAAACAATTTTCATCCAGCATAATACCTAACCACATGCTTGTCCAGTTCTACATTACTGCTCCCTGCCTTTCTGTGTTACATTCATTCCTTCATTTCCATTTTTGGTTCCTCGAAAACAGGAGCGGCCAACTCCAGTCCTCAAGGGCCACTAACAGGTCAGGTTTTAAGGATATCCTTGCTTCAGCACAGGTGGCTCAATCAGTGGCTCAGACTGCGCCACTGATTGAGCCACCTGTGCTGAAGCAAGGATATCCTTAAAACCTGACCTGTTGGTGGCCCTTGAGGACTGGAGTTGGCCACTCCTGCTCTGAAATCAAACAAATTTGTCAGAATTGATGAAGTGTAGTATTAGAAGGAACACGGTTCTAGACTAGATTCCATATGTATGTATTTTGACTTGGTCAAAAATGGTACATGCTGTTAAGGACTATGCCTTGATCAGTCCTGAAGGAAAACAAACTATTAAGTTACTTCTCACTTAAATTGGAGCAGTTTAAGGACTTAGATTAAGTAGTTGACATTTTTATTAGCCGTATTGGTCCTGGAGATGGAGACATGTACATTTGCTGTAGGTTGCGATACCTTTTAGCAGACCAACATTAGTTTTCTTCCTAGATTCAATTATAGAGCTTTTGAAACCTCATATATATCAGATCTGTCAGGTTTCGAATCTATGAGGTTTTTTAAAGTGATATAAAAATTATGTATATATATATATATATATATTTATATTGTAATTAAAATCCTTTCCCTGCATACGTTCAATGCATGATTAAAGTATTTAGAATTTACTCACAAATCATATTTTTTTAAACTAAGAAATCATAGAACAGTGCGGCGAACAATTAATTCAGTAATTTATTCACTCCTTTATTCTAGTCGTACCCCGAGACTGACGCCCCCCCCTGGATACCAAGGGGTTAAATTCCAAACAGCTCTCTTTTTGGAGGTTTATTGCATCTCTTATGCCTCCAGAAGGCCACGTTAAAAAAAAAAATCCCTGCTCATGGAAACAAGCTCCAAACCCTCCCCAGAAGTCATGCCTTTGATGTGTGTATGTGCGTTTAGGTCACCGTATTAAATATGTGGTATATTTCTTATGTTTGAAAAGCAATCGTCACACTGCAATGGATGTCAGAGGAAACAGCACAGACCACCCGAATCTAATGCTTTATGTGGATATTTAATCTCCTTCACTGCACTTCAAAGCTCTGGCTCTGTCATCCAATTAGCTCCCTCCATGTCAAATGTCTGGTTTGTTTGTTCACCCTATCTCTCTCATCAGTTGCCCTATTTAATATTATTATAAAAAGTAAAAACAAATATATATATATATATTTCTTTTTTAAATGAGCTTTACCTCTTGCATATTTATGGTAATCCTAGACAATTGTTATTACTTCATTAAAAGGTAATTTAATTACTCAGGGAGACCAACATAGAATGATGTCTTTGAGTAAAAGCCGCTACCATAGACTAAATAAAAAATATATGACATCCTGGACAAAAGCAATGCGAAATCTCCCTCCTAAATGATTTTGTGTTGGAATTATACAGCTAAAGAATGGATATACTGCTATACATTTTTTTTGTCGACGTTTTGCTTTGGGGATGCTGAGAAAAAGCCACAATAAAAAAATGTGGGTTTTACTTTACTAGGATGAAAAAGTATTTCTTTAATAGGATGGAATAAAAATAAATAAATATATATATATACAGCTCAACCCCGTTATTACGCGATCCGTTACAACGCGAACCCGCTTTTAACGCGAATCAAGCGTGGCTCCCAATTTTCGTATTTATGAATACTTTACAACACGATTATTGGTGTCTTAAATACTTTATTGTACAATGCATACAATTGTACATTATTTCTAACGCGATCCGCT
Organism: Ascaphus truei; assembly: GCF_040206685.1. Lineage (NCBI taxonomy): Eukaryota > Metazoa > Chordata > Amphibia > Anura > Ascaphidae > Ascaphus > Ascaphus truei. Next base: position 25,842,956 of record NC_134485.1, on the reverse strand, counting down.
TATAGCGCGATGTGATTCTTTGGACCGCAAGCACAGCGTTATAAGGGGGTCGAGCTGTATATTATCAGACTTAATAGAGCTCTGCAGTAGAGATGGGTGAATTTTTCGCCAGAGTTCGAGGTTGCTGAGAAATCGGCATATCTTCGCAAGATTGAAGCTTTGCAGATGCGTCTGAGTTGGGAAAAACCTAGCGCTCTTTTTAAAAATAAAAACGTATTTGATTGCGTGTACCTTTATCTTCGCTGGTGCCGCTGAGAGCGAAAAAACGCGGCCTCCTTGTTATTAGTTTGGTCAAACTTTGTTTTCCGCGTGAACTTTTGAAACGAGACGAAAAACTTATCAGAAACGAACAGCAAAATATCTTTTTTATTTTGCAAAAGTAAGCGAAATGGGGGCTTCGGGCGAATTTCCATGCTTTTGCGCTGATATGTAAGTACAAACAGCTCAGATGCACTTTCACGGGTTCGCGATATTTACGGGCTGAACTACAAGTTCGCTGATCTCTACTTTGCAGGTATAGGACCAGCGGCGCAATTCGCATTAAGCCTGATAGGCCCCGGCCTAGGGCGGCGACATTTTGGGGCGGAAAAAATGTCCTCCCCATATACAGGTGCCACGGTCTCCGGCCTATCGGGCCAGATGGGAAGGCACTTACATTTGTCGGGCGCTTCCTTGCTGCCGCCCTCCTTCTCCCACTGAATTGCAGCGTCAAATTACGCCGCGGACGTCACCAACGTGATGTCACATGGCGTCTCGTTGCCATGGCAACATGACGTTGTGCCGTCAAATGATGGCATGACGTTACGCCATCTAATGATGGTATGACGTCACGTTACCACGGCAACGTGCCGCCGCGCAACATCCCGTTGGTGACGTCCGTGGCGTCATTTGACGCTCTGATCCGGAAGGAGGGCGTCAGCAAGGAGGCGGCCGCCCCATGCAAGTGCCTAGGGGCGGCGGATCTGGAAATCCGCCACCGTATTGGACAATATATAGGTTAAAACCCTAAAATGAAATACGTTTGTATAAGTTTTTAGAGTAATTAAAGAAAATTCTAGTGTACGCAGAGATTAAAAAACGGATGCGTTTCGTCTTCATATTTACTGTAACGGAACAATCATTCTAGTTTGTTAGATGGTATTCCAATCTACAACAAATGCACACCCGTCCAGGACTAAGATTACTTTGAACTTTGAACCACAGAGTAAAAGAGAAGATGGGCACAACACAAGGTGGGACACCTTGGGGATATTTTCTGTGCCTTTATAGAATATAAACTTTAAAGGAGGATTCCAATGGCTCCCCATTTTTCATCATAGGTGGAAAGCCGGGGGTCTTCATAGCTGAACCCCATTGATGTCAACTGTGGGATCTCCTGTTTCCTGAGATAATTACCTTCGTAGGCGTTAGTGGTACTTTCTGGTTATTAAATGTCCCATAGAACACGGTCCGATAGAAAGACAAGATGGATGACATCATGGCTTCCTATTGGCCTGCAGGCTGGGGGAGATTGAAAACCTCCATTTTGTTTCCGCATTAGGGGATAGTACCAGGGCACCTTCGGATGTAAAGCTGAAATTAACATGGTTCAGTTCCGGAGACCCCCTGCTTGAAAACAAATGTATGGCAGAACCATACCTTAAATCAAGGGTGGGCAATCATTTTGGCTGAAGGGCCACTTGACAAGCTTTGCGGGCCACATACTTAATGTAAAATTTACATTATATCTATGACCACAAAGTATATTTTTTATTTATTTTTACATTTTTTCTAGCGCGAAGAAACACAATACTAGAGCGCGTGTAAAAGCTTAGTGAGGACACCCACCCCAGACCGAGAACTGGGACCATAGGAATTTTTACAGATACAGTCATAGTCAAGATGAGCTTACAATTGTTTTTGGTGTCAGAGGCACATGGAGATAAAGTGGCTTGCTCAAGGTCACAAGGAGCTGACACCGGGAATTGAACCAGGTTTCCATGCTTCAAACTCAGTGTCATTGTTGACAGTCGATGTCTTTACTCACTGAGCCACTTCTCCCAACCTGCATCACCCCTAACACCCTCACTCTCTGCCTCCTTTTCTCACCCACTCTCCCCCTTATCTTTTTATTCTCCCCCTCTCTCCCACTAGCCTTCTCCCTCACTCACTCCTCCCTCACTCCCCTTCCTCTCTCACTCCCTTCCTCTCTCATCTCACTCTCCTTCTCCCTCACTCCCTCTCCTTCCTCTCTCACTCCCTCCCCTTCCTGTCTCACGTCACTCCCCTTCTCTCTCACCTCACTCTCTTTTTCCCTCACCTCACTCTCTTTTCTCCCTCACTCACCCTCCTTCTCCCTCACTATCCTTCTCTCTCTCTGACTCCCTTGACCCCCATCCCTACCTGTGGTGCGGGCGGCAGAGGAGGAGGCAGCAACTCTTCGGCAGAGAAGATAGCAGCGTGGCTGGAGCGCACCCAAGCGGTGATTATTTCACTTGGGCCAGACTTCCGGTCGGCCCTAACTTCTATGTTAGAACCACATGAGTGGGCTCTAGCCACTGTGCAGTGCAGTAAAACACACTTGTATCTATGTGCTGATACATTGACCCTTTAGATTAAATAGATGACATGAGCAGGGTCGCCATCAGTGGTAAGCGTCGGACCAACTGTCCAGATGTTGGTGCCCTGACTGGATGATGGATGCAGCTTCCAGGGTCGGCCAGACGGCCGGATCCCTGTCTCTGCATGGCCCATCGAGCTTATCAGGTATGCCAACAAAGTGGAGCAGGTGGGCTTCCTCCCTTCCTCCCACCCACCACACTTTCACTCAGATTTTATTTGTGAGAGAAGAAATTTGCTTTTAGACATCTCAGAATACTGAAAATCTATGTGCATAATACAATTCTGGCGGTGGGCCTGGATATACCTCACTGTAGTGTGTAAGCGTGAGTTCTCCAAAATGCAATCTGCACGGCCACTTATCAAGTGACACCCACTCAGGACTTTGAGCTATAAACAAATAATCAACTTGTCCATCACATTCCACTAACGAGGAAATATCTCCATATCGTTTAAAAAAAACAGTTTATTCTGTATTTATGAATTAAAGAACAATTTTTGAAGAGATACTCAGAAAGAGAAGACAACCAAAGTGGAGCACTCTATATTAAATAATATAGTTTAGGTTACTTGATTTTATATCATGCATGTAATACCGTGGGCTCTCCAGCCATATTGCATGAGTTAATTAAATTAAATTATTGAAATGGCCTAATTTGCTTGACAAAATGCACTCCAAATAGAAAACGTTCTATTTGTCCCCATGCCTATGTGTTCAAGGCAACCAGCCTCAAAATAACACGACATGACTTAAATGGAGACTTGAAGTATAACTTTATGATGTGCACTATAGTCTGTAATAAGAAAACATTCTTGAAATTGATTAACTAAAAGGTCATTGCCATACCAGCGAAATCCCCGAAGGTTCTTAAGGCTTTGCTGGGTGCATTTTTAAGTAGTGATGGAAATGTGTTAATGACCATGTAAAGATGTGGTCGGACGTTGACCATCAGAACCCAGTCCTCGTAGGAAAATTATTGACAGTTATATTGCTTATTCCTGTAGCGGTTACGAAATGAAATGACTGTCTGTTATCCAGTAATTGCATTAAGGAACCACAGGGAACATTTGGTTGCTTCTATCTTAATAGCTAAGAAGTTGAGTATACTTAACTTGTCAAGAACTTGTTTTTTTTTTTTTAACACTTTTAAGTAAAAATGTTTTTTTCTCGGCTGGCTTCTCACTGATTCCTATTTTTGTGTAAGAATTTTTGGGTGTGGAAATATAGTCCTGAGAAGTTCTTCGGACCCTTCTCCCTTTCAGGGTTCAGGTGCAGTAGTTTTCCTCTGAAAGGTATGTACATTTCACATTTTGGGATTATGTTCTAGCTCTCAAGTTTAACGATACATTTATTATTTAGTGAAAAAAAATAGGGATCTGTTTAATAATTAGTAAAGTCTCCCGACTGCAAAAACTGGAGCAAACCCAGTGCAAAAACTGGAGCAAACCCAGTGCAGAAACTGGAACAAACCCAGTGCGACAACCAACACCACAAATACCAAAGGAAAGGAACACAATTGAAAGGAATGGGAGTTTTTCCTTGGATAAATCTGATGCAATGTGTAGCACAGGAGTAGCATCTGGGAGCCCCCCCTTTTTTTTAATACATATTGTAATATGGTAATAGGAGGACAAGGGAATTAATGGTTTTAAATAGCAACTTTTAATGATTCTGTATGTCTATGCCATAAATACCATCTTTATATATATACATATGTACATTCAACATTTTATAAGTGTCTGCCAATGTACTGTAATACTTTATTATCCCAGCCTTGTCAACTCTTCCTAACAACAATGTCGAAACAATTATTATTATAAGTATTTATATTCTTATTATCATTTATGTATAATTCACCAACGGCTTCCCTGACCAAATGAATGTAAATCAGACCTACAGGTGCCGCAACGAGTATCCGAACACTGCTTTGGAAAATCTGGGGCAATCTCCCAGTAATGCTGCAACATTTCTGTGACATTTCTGCAGAAAGACTAATGGCCCATCGGATTAACACAGCATGGATCCCTGGTCAGTTTGAATGGGACTGCCAGGGACCCCCGCTGTGTTAATCCGATGGGCCATTAGTCTGTCTGCAGAAATGTCACAGAAATGTTGCAGCATTACTGGGAGATTGCCCCAGATTTTCCAAGGCAAGTGTTCGGATACTCATGGCTGCATCTGTAAACTCGTGTTTTGGCTTTTTGAAAACTAAGACAGAAATCCCTGAGCACTGTGACGGCTCTTGCCTTCCCATGAGGCAGTGAGAGAGGGGAAGGGAGCAAGATGGTATTGGAGAGGGGCTCAAGGAGCAATCCAAGCAATAACCTACATTTAAATAAATGAGTTCTGTAGTATTAGATAATACTTACTAATTTCTCATTTAAAATTCAACTCTTAATACCATTTTTAATGAGTTTTAATATATTGGGCATCCTTTGATTTCTATCGCAGGTTTTATCCCACCTCCCAGTGCAAGATCTTTGTAACACTTTCCTGTTGGTGATAATTTGCTGCCAACATTCCCAGCAGTTTGAGCTGCAAACAGTAACAATAGATAATGTTACCTTAGTAATATCATGATACATTGTAGCTGCTGAGTTACACTGATTGAAGGAGTGATTGAAATTGAAAGGTGGCCATTTAGTGAACCACGGGAAGCAGGACCTTGAGGATTGATCACGGGAGAACGAATTAATCATCAGCTTAGGTAATTCGTTTTCAATACAGGTAATCAAAGACTGCATATATTAAAACAAACAAAAAGATAGATATGTATTTTGTTTTTAAAGTGCCGCTTGCGTTGCCTCTTTAAGTAATGGATATATAAGGCCTTGCATGGTCCCAGCCTACATGACCTCTCTCTCTGTGGCTGGAAGAAATCCTGCCTCCCTGTTGTGAGTTTGCACAGCAGCGGTGATATGTTGAGTTGTTTGTCTGAATTTATGCTATACTCTATATAAGGTGTGGCCCTGTGATATGTTTGTCGCAGGAAGGTCTTGGATGCAGTGGGGACCTTGCTAGTATTGGCAGACCTCATCTCCATTGGTGATGGGAAAGCCGGCGTCACACCCACCTAGTGTGGCTGCTATGGGAGTGTCCCTTGCAGGAGTGTTGTGTGTTTTGGGCCACCTGACCTGTGAGGCAGATAGCGAAATGGGCTTTGAGTTGAGTGTATTGTTCTGTACTCTTGGTGGTGCAGCAAAATTACTTGGTATTCAGGTTAAGTCCCAAGCCCCAGGTTCACTAACCTCTGTTCGCCTATTTGATAGGACATCAACACCCGTTATTCACAATGCAGTATTCACTAAAGCAAACTATGTGATGTTAACCAGGACTTACTGCCAAAAAAGCATGGTGTTATTTTAAATGATATGCCAATAGGGAGAGAGAGGGAGAGAGAGGGAGAGAGAGGGAGAGAGACAGAGACACAGAGAGAGACAGAGACACAGAGAGAGACAGAGACACAGAGAGAGACAGAGACACAGAGAGAGAGAGAGACACAGAGAGAGAGAGAGACACAGAGAGAGAGAGAGAGACACAGAGAGAGAGAGACACACAGAGAGAAAGAGAGAGAGACACACAGAGAGAGAGAGACACAGAGAGAGAGAGAGAGAGACACACAGAGAGAGAGAGACAGAGAGAGAGAGAGAGAGAGACACAGAGAGAGAGAGACACAGAGAGAGAGAGACACAGAGAGAGAGAGAGAGACACACAGAGAGAGAGAGAGAGACACACAGAGAGAGAGAGACACAGAGAGAGAGACACAGAGAGAGAGAGAGACACAGAGAGAGAGAGAGAGACAGAGAGAGACACAGAGAGAGAGAGAGACACAGAGAGAGAGACACAGAGAGAGAGAGAGACACACAGAGAGAGAGAGACACACAGAGAGAGAGAGAGACACACAGAGAGAGAGAGAGACACAGAGAGAGAGAGAGACACACAGAGAGAGAGAGACACAGAGAGAGAGACAGACACAGAGAGAGAGAGAGACAGAGAGAGAGACAGAGAGAGAGAGAGAGAGACACACAGAGAGAGAGCGACACACAGAGAGAGAGAGAGACACAGAGAGAGAGAGAGAGAGACACACACACAGAGAGAGAGAGACAGAATTGTAAAGCAGTTATTTTTTCATATAATTAAGCTAGTGAGTAAATAACATTTTGGTTTTAGGTAGCGTCACGTTATTTGCACTGATTTAAATGTTTTGAGCTTAGTGAATCTGGGCCTAAGTGTTTGTTTGAAGTCTTGTTATTTGTTGCTTAATAAAGCTGTGACAGGCTGCCTCCCAAGCTCTGCTGTTAGGCATTACTATGTGGAGCGTTGCTGGATTTCAGAGGACTGGCTTCGGGCAATGACCAGGCTATCTTTTTTCCCAGCAGGGAAACTGCAGAGTAAACCGCATTTCACCTCAGGATTTGGCTGACTATTTCAAGACAAAAGGTGGATTCCATTTGACAAGGCATCCCCTCTGCATCCTCTCACATTCAACACCTCTTCTTCTCTCTTCTCCTACCTTCCTTGACTCCTTTTCCTCTGTAACAGAGGAGGAAGTGTCGCTGCTGATCTCCTCTTCCCCCTCTACACTTACCTTCTTGACCCCATTCCCTCCCATCTCCTCAAACCATTCTCCATACCCTTGGTATCTGTAACAGAGCTCTATCCTGGATTTCCTCTTACCTCTCCCATCATACTTTCAGTGTCTTGCTTGCTAACACCTTTCTGCGGGCGTTCCCCAGGGGTCTGTCCTGGGACCTCTTTTCTCTTTACACACTCTCTCTAGGTGACCTTATAACACCTCTCGTGTTCAAATATCATCTCTATGCTGATGAGACACAAATTTGCCTTTCAAGCCCTGACCTTATACCTGCTGTACAGACCAAAGTCTCTGAATGTCTCTCCGATATATCATCCTGGATGGCCCACCACGACTCAAACTTAACACGTCAAAGACGGAGCTCCTCATACATCCTCTCAAGCCTGGCCCTACTGTTCCCTTCTACATTGCTGTTTGCAGCACTATCATACACCCAGTATCACAAGCACCCTGCTTAGGTGTGACAATTGACTACTCCCTCACATTCACAATGCAACTTAAACCTGTCGTTGTTTCCTCCGTAAGATTGTAAAGATACGCCCTTTCCTCTGTCGCTCTACTGCTAAAACTTTAACTCAAGCCCTCACTCTCTCCCGTCTCGACTATTGTAACCTTCTACTGTCCTGCCTTCCTGTCCTCTCCCGCCTAAAATCTTTCCGACTGGCACCCACTCTATCCACCTTTAGGACCTTTCTTAAAACACACCTCTTTAACAAAGCATATGGGCAGCTCCGCAGCTGCAGCTGTACATCTCATATGCACTGACCAGGACGCCCTCCTATTATCTCTGTAAGTTCTTCCTACTTACCACTTAGATTGTAAGCTCTTTGGGGCAGGTACTACTTTTCCTATTGCTTTCTCTGATGCGCTTATTCCCATTATGTGTTATAATATTATGTCACATGTATTGTAAAGCGCTATGTACCTGGATGGTGCTATATAAAAAAAGATATACATACTGTACATACATATCAATTGTTTCCTTTGGCCAGTCCCATCCAAAAACAAAGGCAGAACCTGTGTACATCAAGCAAAAGGGAGTAGCTGAAAAAAGTCAAAAACCTCCCAAATTTCACACATTTATTGTTACAGTTTGCAGCTCAAACTGCTGGAAACTTTGGTAACAAATGATCACAAACAGGAAAGTGATGCAAAGATCTTGCACTGCTTGTGAGGTGGGCTAAAACCTGCTATAGAAACCAAAAGAATGCTTTAAAACTCATTGAAATGGCATTAAGAGTTGAATAAAAAACCAAACAAACAAATAAATAATTAAATAAAAACAGTCACTTATTTTATTCTACAGAACTGATTTATTTAAAAAAAAGCTATTTTAAGTTTGTTTCTTCAACTGACCCACTGACCATGTGCTACTACAGTATGTCAAAGTTCACGCTAGAAAGCAGGTTCAAACTAATAACTGTGTTACAATTAAAAACCTTGTACACTTAATACATTGTTTCGTGTTGTTTATGACAGCCGTGTACACACCTGTACTCACCCACGCCTCCCTGCCACCTCTTCCCCTGCTAATGGTGCTAATCTACAGTATCTAATTTATTACTGACTAACCTTAAAACTCGCCTCACAAATCAGACATCCCAATAGCCTGCACTCATGGCTACTGTCCCACACTCCTACCCCTCATTGTGGCCAAGAACTGCCATCTACTGCACTTTATTCCCTCACCTGCTCTCTGTAAGTTTCCCATCATACCACTTGGAGTGTAAGCTCTACGGGGCAGGGATTTCCTTTCCTATTGTCCGATTTTGCTGCGCTTATTGTATTATTATAATTCCCTGTACTGTATTCTTTGTGAAACGCTGAGTACACTTTTGGCGCTATATAAATAAAGACATACATACATACATGACAGCAGTTTGATAGTACACCGCCTCACTGCTTTACAATATCACAGACAGGCAGGCCTGCAGCCTGCACTCCTTCCCCTGAAAATACTAGTCAAATAAGAAAATAATAAACCCTAAAAGCCTGAACTCTAAAGAATTAACTCAAACATTTTCTATTTTCAAATATCTTACATTTGTGTGAATTATTTGATGTCTTAGTTTTTTAAGGTATTTGTGAATAACGTTTTAGTGGGACAGGCTACTTCACACAGCCCTGACCCAATATTATTTTTAAGCTACAGCATGTAAAGCACGCGATAAAGAGAATTAGCTATCATCTGTGGCCTTGTGTGAACAATGGTGGGTGACCATTATTTTATTGTAATCCCCCATATTTTTTTTAAGGTTACTCATGATTTCCTTCCAAAAAGTAACTAAATAAAATAAAGCATTTTTTTTAAGGAAAATGTCCAGTTTTAGAGTTTTCTTTTTTTCCATGTTTCTTATTAAATATTACATCTGTGATTATTTATTTTCGCTTCTTGGATATGTATTTTTTTACTGATAAGAATATCTAAATGTATTTGGAAGATAAAATTAAGTCTAACAATAATTTTGTTCCAGCTAAATCAATAGCATAGCAAAATAAATCAAACTTAGGCTGTAAGTTTTTTGGGGGGAAAATCACCACCTTATTGAATTGCTACATTATATTGCATGTTACACCAGCACTAAATATTGCCCTTTCTCACGTTCTTGATCATCGGATTCCTTCATCACCTTCCCAAAGGCCGTCCCACAAAATTCCCAATAATAAGCTGACACCAATTTGGATAAACATGGCCACAGCTTTTATTAAGATTTTCCAATCCTTGCCAGCAATTTAACACATTAAGATATATAACATATTTAACATAACCATAAACCATATGCCAGCCACTGAAATTACTGCCAAGTGGGCACGTTCACCTCAATAAACCAAGGTAAAACCAACACATGCCGTAAACTAATGGGTGGATATTCCCTTCCCAGACCCAACTGGGGCCAAACCACCTGTCCATTCCTTAACATTCCATTCCAGCTGGCAAGCAATCCCATCACAGCGAGGACATTACACCTAAAATGTACTCAGCACTCCAACAAGAGCATCGTCCTCTCTGTCCCTTCCTGTAAAGCCAAATTAAAAATATCCAAATCATGTCTGTCAAATGAACCGCAACTTTTAGCAACAAAACCTTGTTGTCACCCTCTAAATCCTTATGCCTAACGGAAATCTGATACCTCTTAGATTCCCGTTGGCCTAATTTCATAACCTCTTTCTCTCCTAACCCTTTCCGAAATCCTTTGTACAAACTCTGCACAAATCCAAACCCTTTTTAAGTACACTGTTAAACTGATATCGTGTTAATGGAAAACCTTTTTTCGTGAACTATGAAGGAACTGTTAACCTGTTAATCCGAAATCATCATTACTGGAGATCCCAAGCCTTTTAAAGCAAATAAAGATACCCATGCTCCTCTACCCTCTATATCTGTTTTAGAATGTCTAATTGTAAATGTTACCCTATGCTCCCCTATCAAAACTTTCTCTCTCTGCATTCCCCCCACCCCCTTTTCAATACACTTGCTGTGACTAATTCCCCAATCCTCAAAGCGCCAAAAAAAGGCAAATGAAAATGCTGAAAATGCTGCATTAAACAACCTGGACTTCAACTTTGAAAAGCATCTTTTATCCATAGTTTCTACTAAACCAAGAAACAAATCAACAGTAGTAGGCCTCCAAAAATAACCTATTTCCAACCTTGTAACATACGTCTAATCCCAAACTCTTTTGTAACATCCTTCCAACCCCTAAACTAACTTCCTTTCTATACCGGAACCTGATATACGCCCATTTCTCATTTGACATAAAGATAACAGTAAAACTCTGTCTTGTCTCATTGTATCCTAAACCTTCTAATTGCTATGCTAAACTATACCACTTGCCCCATATCTTCGAGTATACAGCCCCAAGTTGACGGAGATAGTGATCCCTTGACAAGACTTACAATACCTCTGAAACAAGGTTCCATAAGATATGTGGGCATTTCCGACCTTTTATAGATGCTCCCGGAACCAACTTCTGAAACTCAGCCTACTGGAAATGAGACAAAGCATCGGCAATACAATTCTGAACACGGCGAGGTCTGAACCATATATTCATTTCTAAACACCTGATCATGAAATTATGCAAAAGCTTAAAAACAACCAAACAACTCGCTGCCAACTTGTTTAGTGCCTGCACTACACTCATGTCTGTCCAAAAAATTACTCTTCTGTTTATCAATTCGTTACCCCATATCTCTACTGCAACCAGTATTGGAAACATTTCCAAAACAGTCAAGTTCCTTGTCAAACCTTCTTCTTCCCACCATAGTGGCCATTTTTCCTGCACACCATTCTCCTGCTAAGAAGGTGCCAAAACCCACCGAACAGGCTGCATCGTTAAACAACTGTAAATCCCCATTTTGAATCTCATACTGCCAACAGGATCTCCCATTATAATTGATCAAAAATTATTGCCATACTTCCCAATCTTCCCGTCTGCTTCTGTCCTCTTCCGTTGGCTGATGGCTTCCTCCCACGTGCTCCTGGATACAGCCCATCATGGAACAGCGGCACCCTCCTCAGGCATTTTCTGTCCGCTTGGCTCTTCAGATAGGCATCTTCTCCTTGCAGGGCCTACTTCCGAACTGAGGCTCAATCTTGATGGTGGTCTAGATCTCCAAGGCCTCCTGGCCCCGACTTCCAATTTCCATTTCTTCTCTTTTTTTCCCCAGGGTCTTCTGCTCCTGCCATCAATACTCCTCAAGGGCAAGCGCCACCATACTTTTCTGCCTGCTCCCTCAAATTCTTGAATAGTAAGTCCTTCTCAGTATTCTTCATTCCACTCGGGCCTGCATGCTCCGCATCTACTGCATGTACTCCAGATAATTCCTTCCTTACACTCATAGTTGCTCCTGTGTTTATATATATGTAACGGTGTTTCTGGCCCGGCCTGACCCACCCAATCTCACATTGGCCCCTGTGGTCTAACCGGCCCCCATTACAGTGTGGTAGTGTCTGGTGGTGCACCTATTGGCAACAGGACTCCTGAGTCTCCCGCATGATGGTGTGTGGGGAGGACCCGTCCAGACAGGCAGCTGAGGTAGTGTGCTGAGTCTCACCTAGTTCCAGTGCAGCGCCTCCACCTCATCAGGGTCCCTGCGTCCGCAAGGGGATGATCCTGTTGAGGAACTCCTCCGTGGTGCTCCTCTCTGTACATTCACTCCACACATGTACACGAGAGGGTTTCTGAATGAACACATCTTTATTGAGTGATGTGGGCTAGCTGCCCCCCGCAGTTGAGATCTAGCCTCTCATGATTATTCACTCTGCTTCCCTTCAAAGGTGATTCTTTCCTTAATAGGGATTCCCTATCCCCGCAGGGATCACTGCCCTGTGCCAGGTCCCTGGACACAGTCTCCTCTGGAGTTACTATAACATAACTAACACTCTGGCAGAACTTGAACTCCTCTCAGACTACTCCTCTAGCACTCCTGCTAGACTTGGAACTCCTTCCTCAACTAACTTTAGAAAACAGTGCTGTGCCTTATGTAACTTCTGAGGCTGACACACCTCTGACATCACTAACCATGGAGTCAGAGCATGTGACCAGTCCCATCCATACACAGGGCACCCCACCAGGGTGTGAGGGCAAACCTCCATAATTACTGCTGGCATGCCCACAACTTACCAGGCCTTACTGTCAGCAGGAGAGATGACTGTAGCCATTTTACATGTCCGCTACATTCTCCCCCTGGTGAATCCCATCGTCCTCGCTGGGACCTAAATTTGTACGCCTTCTTCCAGGAAGCACTGTAACATATGACATAATCATGTTAACGTTCACATACAAATTTTTTTCATAATACCATAACAAAATGACTACAGTACATTCCGCCAAGCCCGCCCCGACCAGCAGCCACAAACCTGCGTAATGTATCAGTACCTCCTAAAAATAGTGATTCGGGTCAGGCTTCTTGACCTCTCTCCCGCCCATATCTATGACCGTGACGTGATAATGCCTAGGCAGTCCCCTCTCAGGCCTATATGTCACCCTGTGCTTATAGATATTTCGGCCAATGCCCCATACCCGCACTAAGTGCTCTATGCGCTCCTCAGCCTTCTTTCCTATCACGGAACTCCCTCTCCCCACTAGGTGCATTTCTATGGCCTCCCTAAGCCACCTATCCCGGTTGTCCTCTATCTCATCCATGAGAGGCTCAGGGACATACGGGTACTCCAACCCGTGGGAAGATTTATACCGAGCCATTATGGTTCTCTCGGCCCTACTAATTCTAGTCAGGCCAGCCTTACCTGCCCTCCCAGGCAACACCCATGATAGGGGCTCATCAGGATCCACGGGGTCTGATAGTATGCTAGGACCCATAGGCTCTATTTCCCTATTCTCAATCTGCAGCCATCGCTCCTGCAGCTCTCTGTCCCTCTGTTCTGGGGTAAACTCTCCCACAGCCCACCAGTAGTCCACTACATCCTCTCGCCGGATGAGGAACCGAGTGCGGTCCATCCAGGCGGAGTACCCTTCAAATAATGGGGCCCACCAACGGCTCTCCTTAAATCTATCTGACCTCCCTGACTCCCTATCATCGTCTATGGAAAATATCCCCGATGACCGTGCGGATCGTGGCAGGAACCATCTGGATGACCCCGGGGCCTGTACCGCTTGTACGGGTGCTGTCATGGCCACTCTCAACTCTCCCCCTCCCCGAGAATCGCCCTCCGTAGCGCCACTGCGCTGTCTTTCCCCAGTCCGTCTTTCTTCCCCCCTTGGTGATAAGTCCACAGATTCCAAACTAGGCGGGGAACCCGGGGACCGTGTAATTGGGGCAGGGGTTTTAGCTAGGGCGGGGTATTGGGCGGAGGGGCAAGGGATTGGACCCCACGGGGTTACGACCCGTTCCTGGCTGTCCGTAGACTTGTCCAATGAGGATATCTCACCCTCCTCAGTCCTTGGATCGCCCCTCCAACTCCTGGGCCTTGTAGGTGATCGGGGACCTTCCCCCGATCGCCGAAGCGTCGCTGCACTCTTCCTTGGGGTTCCGCTGTCGCCACCGGAAGTGATGTCCTCCCCGGAACCGGAAACACCGTCATCGCGGGTTGGACCCCCATTCGGGATCTCTTCCTCAATGACGACATCCGGAAGCTCCGCCGTCGTCCTCACCGGAAGTGATGCCGTCTCTCCACGTGCGCCTGCGGCTTGGCATGGCCTCTCCGCTCCTACACCGTCTGCTGGGGCAAGGTAAGTGAAGGGACTCCTCTTACCCGTCCGCAGGGGTGCTGGCGTCTCTCGTCCGTCGCCGCCACGTTCCGAGGCGGAGGGACTCCGTCTCTCGGCTCGCCGATCTGCGGGGGACGTCCTGTCTTTCTGACAGCTGCTAGTACCACGGGGTGTCGTCCTCCCCGGTTCCATTCTGGGCCTCGAAGCTACCTCCGCAATTTCCCGGAGATCCTCGTCCGAGTATTCTCCCTTCTCGGTGCGGTCTGGAGGTGACCCGACTGCTGCGGTTGCGGCCGACCCAGCCGTCTTGACCGGCTCCAGTCCCCTTTCTCTGGGACTCGCACGTCCTATCCACAGTGCGCCAGGGGACTCGGCAGTTCGCTTAGCCTGGTCCCCCTGGGGGTCAGCCGATTGTATTGGAATAAACGTTGGCATAGGCCATAAGTACAGTGTCCCACAAATGGGGCAACGTGCCGCCGTGTTGACCGTGCCTCCGGGCAGCCCGCAATGTAGGCAGAGCCCGACCACCGTCTCAGTGTTAGCCACCCTTACTACCAGTAGCCCACCGGGTACTGAGTAGGGTTGAGTGGAGACCATAGTTCCCACAGCGGAGGGGCAGGCCATTCTTTTGGTAGGGACCACTTTCAGTGTGGGTCTCTCCAGGTCAGTGGTTCCTCGCAACTGGCCGGTAGAAGCTTCTGGGCCAGCCACTTCCTGCCTCGGCTCCTCCTTTCGCTGACATAGCTGGAACCCGCCCCCAGGGGTTGCAATTATGGGCGGGTCCCACAGGGGAATATCATGCCCCTTAATTAAGGCCGCGCCTTTCTCAGTCCTGGTGGGCGCGGTCTGCGTTTTCGCGCCAGTTTCCTCCTCAGAGCTGGATTCTTTTCCCGCGGCTAGTTCCCGCCTTCTCCTTGCAGCAGCTTTGTGTGCAAAATATCCCTCTTTCTTGCAATTCGTTTCCGCGGCCGGAACTACTTTTTGTAGTGGCGCCGTCTGGATATCAGTCCCTGGGCCCAGTGGGTGCATTCCCACAGGCCATAATTGAAAGTCACTCCCCCTGGTAGAAATCAGGGGAGGGTCCCATAGACTAAGTGGTTGACTCAGCACAGGGGCCGAGTGAGTCACTGTCCATGAAGGCGCAGCCATAGCTTTCGCGCCATGCCCCCCATCAGGGCGGGGCTCTGCTGTTCGCGCCATTCCCGGCCAGCTCTTTGCAAGTTCTGCATCAGCCATTTCTCCTGTGACTGTCCCATGCGGTTTCCCTAGCAAGCGGGAACCGCCATTTTGGTTGGCTTTTAAGCCCAAAAAGTCATTTTGTTTGCTCTCCTCGCGGGGTTCTCCCCCAATTATTACAATTTCCTCACACTCTTCAAGGGTGGCCCCTCGGTGTCCCAGACAGGATAAAAACGGGGCAGCCACGGCCTTCGCTCCGCTCCAGAGCAGACTGGTTAATGATAACTCGGCGACTGTTTGCTCTTCAGTGGGGTGCACGCCACGGGTGCCCTCCCCATCAGCCTCTGGTCGCCATTTTGTGTTCTCCGCACCACGTGGATCCTCCATTCTTTGGGTTGTCTCCCTCTCGTACCAATTATCGTACATGGGGCTCCGCTCTGCGGGGCAGCCTCCACATCAGTACAATAAAGAGTTGCTCAGATGCACCACCACATGTGTACCTGAACTAGGCTGGACTCATGTTGCACTACCTCAGGCTAGGCTCACTCTCTCAGTGTCTGCTGTGACTCCTTCCTCCCAGTCTGTGCTCCCTACGGTGAGTGTCTGGAATGGGCTAGGTACTCTGGCTCTGCCATGCAGTACTTGGGGCATCTACTGTACCTCTCTTGGTCAGCCTAGCGCAGACCCTCTCCAGGATTCCTGACCAAGTTAACAGGCTATCCCTTCTGGCATCCTACCAACTAGCACTGCCTCAAGGTGACTCGGTCAGCTATAGCCCGGCTCCAAACCCCTCACTCCTTTCAGGCCCCTAGGTTGTCCCTGCGAACTGACAATATCCCGTCATCCCCTGACCACCCCTAGGTCCGTCCCTACGCAGCACAGAGTGGCAGCAGACTCTATCCCTGTTTCCCAGTGTGCCTAGCTAGAGCCTGTCCTGATGACAGATCTGATCTCAGCAGCTCGCCTCCAAATGTAACGGTGTTTCTGGCCCGGCCTGACCCACCCAATCTCACATTGGCCCCTGTGGTCAAACCGGCCCCCATTACAGTGTGGTAGTGTCTGGTGGTGCACCTGTTGGCAACAGGACTCCTGAGTCTCCCGCATGATGGTGTGTGGGGAGGACCCGTCCAGACAGGCAGCTGAGGTAGTGTGCTGAGTCTCACCTAGTTCCAGTGCAGCGCCTCCACCTCATCAGGGTCCCTGCGTCCGCAAGGGGATGATCCTGTTGAGGAACTCCTCCGTGGTGCTCCTCTCTGTACATTCACTCCACACATGTACACGAGAGGGTTTCTGAATGAACACATCTTTATTGAGTGATGTGGGCTAGCTGCCCCCCGCAGTTGAGATCTAGCCTCTCATGATTATTCACTCTGCTTCCCTTCAAAGGTGATTCTTTCCTTAATAGGGATTCCCTATCCCCGCAGGGATCACTGCCCTGTGCCAGGTCCCTGGACACAGTCTCCTCTGGAGTTACTATAACATAACTAACACTCTGGCAGAACTTGAACTCCTCTCAGACTACTCCTCTAGCACTCCTGCTAGACTTGGAACTCCTTCCTCAACTAACTTTAGAAAACAGTGCTGTGCCTTATGTAACTTCTGAGGCTGACACACCTCTGACATCACTAACCATGGAGTCAGAGCATGTGACCAGTCCCATCCATACACAGGGCACCCCACCAGGGTGTGAGGGCAAACCTCCATAATTACTGCTGGCATGCCCACAACTTACCAGGCCTTACTGTCAGCAGGAGAGATGACTGTAGCCATTTTACATGTCCGCTACATATATATATATATATATATATATATATATATATATATTTATATATATATATATATATATACATATATAACAAAGGGATAGGCACACCATAAATATGCTCTTGATAAAGACTCCAGTGGGTAGCAGAAACATTGGGCCAATAAAATATTTTTTTGCATATTTAAGGTGTGCCTATACCTTTGTTATTTTTGTACAGTACCTTATAGGTACTCTGTAAGCAGCACCCTCTCCAGTAGTCTGACTTATACTAGTTAAGTGTGCACCCCAAGCCCTTCACACTGGTGTGTAACTATATGTATATTTGTTTTTTAAATATGTACCTAAATGTATAAACTCTACTAGACTATTTTAATAAAAGAGGGAGGGAAACCTGTCAAACCTTTCTTACAAGTATTAATACAAAATGGTTGCTTTGGCAATCTCCTCACTACCCTAACTGTAACTTTAGCTCCACCCCTTATTCAATTTAACCAATTGGATTAATACACTAACTCCATCACTATTTCTCACAAATCATGGCATGGTAGGCATCACCTCTGTCATGATACCTATTCCCAAGAGATGCATGGATATCTTATTTACCTGTCCCAATAAACAACTGGATGATCAGACAATAACAGGCGCAGACAGCTCATATAAAGCAGCGAAACCCAAGCTCATTTCCTAGCCCATCTGAAAGGGAGCTGTAGTTTATCCTCCTGGTTCAGTTATATACAGCCAATTTCCTCTCAGGACTCTCAGAAAGGTAAAAAAAAGGTAAACCAGTGAAAGTTGGGAATATCATTGTTATGGACGCTCTCTTACCTTTATTTATTTATCGGGTTCTGGAGTTAGGGAAAAGGTTTCTGGCCAGGAGGATACCTGCTTACAAGGGCAATCACTCCAAGGACCATAGTATGCTACTGGACGAGATATGTTTAGTGTTACGTCTGGGTGGTTGATGCATTTTTTTTATTAAACCCCTTACACCATAGTAACCTAGGATTTAGGAGGGGTTTCATTTCCTCTGACTACTCCCTACTATGTGATGTCACTGTGCTTACAACACATGTGTGCACAGACAAAGCCCCTCTCTCCTCCTTTCTCTTATATTTGTTGGCCCAACAACAAGGGCTAAAGGAAGGTTGCTATTCAGACGGTTACATAGGATTGCAAATGTAATCAAAGGTCTACTGCTACTAAAAATAGCATGGTAGGGCTATAAAAATAAACAGTGATATTGGGAGGTTTGCAGCTTTTATACCAAGTACCGTTTTAGTGGTTACTAATTCCTTAATAATACTAATTCCTTAATAATACTAATTCCTTAATAATCTGAGTCCTCAATAGAAATAGGAGTGTTAAGCTGACAATGTTAGAAGCTGCTCCTATCTTGTGCTGTAAATATTGCTGAAGCAGGGAGAAAATGAAAATCAGGTTATCACACATACAGTTAACAATTGTTTAAATGAGCTCATCCCTAACTCCACCTACTGCAACTTTAAAAACCAACCCCTGGTGCCTACGACACAAATTAGGTGAAAACGGATCAACCTGGTGCAAAACATCTTGACAGTGAAATAGTGTACAGATTATGACCCAGATTTACTAAACAGTGCTAAACTGTAAAGCATCTGTGTTGCCTTACGTGTTATCAACATGTGTTAACGTGTTGCTATTAACATCCATTTTGGACCAGTGCATCCATGTGTGGAGTGTGATAGAGAGCACCAACGTTGCATTTATTCATGCATTTCATATGCATCGTCTTGTAAAACAATTGTGAATCTAGTTGGCTACATTTGATGATCTGCTTCCAAAAGAGATTACCATAACTTTACGTTTTCAGTCCCTATATGCATTGGAGATCTGCTACTGTGCAGAATTCCATGTATCCCCCCATGGACTCTGGATTCTCCTCTGGATTCCCATGACATAACACACAAAAGGCGAAGCACAAAATAGAGATGAAACAAAAGAGCGACAAATAGGAAAAGGAAATGAAAATAGTTTTTCTAGTAAGTTCTTTTCTCCTTCCTGACCCAATTATCAGATTTTGCATATAACTTCAAGACGGTAGATCAAACAGCGAGAGCTACTTTGTACTTTTGCCAGGAGACCATATGATATCTCTCAGCAACTCTACTGCAAGCCAAAAAACTGTGCTTATACATTAGTTTGTTGTGCATATGGTGCAACGTTGAAACAATAGTCGGATTAATCAAATGAGTCTGCCCATGAAGGCAATCCAAGATGTATGGTTCTACGTCAGCGTCAGGAAGGACGGATATAACCAGACAAGAATGTTTTAAAGTAAGACATACAAAATGAACAGAGCTTGAGGGAAAGTGGGAACAGAGCACGGCGCTCTCATATTGAACACTCGGCGAAATGGAATTTAATATGAAATAACGATGGGCAGGTTTGCGGGTTCTAAGCCTGAACTTTTGTGAACTTCGAAGTCCGTTCAGAAGTTAAAGTCAAACCTCAATTCGAGCCAAAAACCCAAGAAAGGCTGGTCCCCGGATTCGGGTTTGTAAACTTTTGCAAAAAAAAAAAAGTTAAAACAATTCACAAAAGTTGGTAGAAAGGGTTGCTTGTTTTGAGTTTTTCTTCAGGATTTTTGTAAAAGTCCCCAAAATTTACTTTTATTTGAATTAAAACCAGAATCACAAGTGAAAGTTCCGACCCGTGATATTAAAGGGGCATTAAATTTCCCACCCCTCAGAAGCTGATTTTACAGTATATATTTAAATGCATCTCCCTCTGAAAACCACCCATATGTCTTAAATGTCACCCTCTAGTGTTTTAACCCCCCAGCTGCCAGCAACATATTGCAGAACAGCAATGGAGACAAAATGGCCAGTACCGATATTATATTCATTGCCCCTGCTTAGACCTGCAATCAATAAAGGATGATCGAAGACGCTACTTTTGGTAGTCATCAGAGATGCACTTGAACCCTAAACAGGCAGGAGCAGCTCAGGGAGTAAAGACACTGACTAGCACTGAATTTGAAGCAGGGGAACCTGGTTCAATTCCCGGTGTCGGCTCCTTGTGACCTTGGGCAAGTCACTTTATCTCCCTGTGCCTCAGGCACCAAAAACATAGATTGTAAGCTCCACGGGGCAGGGACTGTGTCTGTCTCTGTAAAACAATATGTAAAACTAGCAGCGCTATACAAGAACAAACAATTACTATTACCTAGAAAATAATGACAGTCACATGTTAAAGCTTAAATGCGGATCTTAAAATACGTCATGTATAATATTGTAAACATGTAATGTCTCCACGGACAGTAACCACATGCATTAAAAAATAAATTATAATCTATTTTGTGATAAGACTGAGGATATAAAGGCAAATAGTTTTCGCTTGACAAATAGAGACCTGTTTTAGTTGACTACCCATTGACTTTTGTATACCCACATAGAGTCCACATAGAGAAATACCGGAGATACCTGAAAAGGAAGCTAATTTCAAAATCCAAATCTCACTTCCCTCTGTGTCCCTTTCTTTCTCTCCCAAAATAATAATGGCATTGGAAGCTGGCAACAATGCAGCATCTGAGACTCTGTTTAGGAAATTATTATCACTGTGAGGCTTTGCAAAATATGAGAAAAACTATTACAGTTGGGACACTTTTACACAGAACAGAGAGCAATGTGCCAGTAATAAGGGAGTGCGTGTGCACCAAGCCTATTCATTTAAAGTAACAATTGAAGAGTAGAGCAAAGGAGCACTGCTGCCAGAAGTAATCCTGAAGGAAAAAATTCACGGGCAAACTCCAAACATAAAACTGAGGGTGTTTAATGCATGAGCTCACAGGGAAATGAACACAGTCAACGCACCAACGCGTTTCATCCCGTGGGACTTTATCAAGGTGTAAATTCATATGACCTATATTACCTTATGGATATATCATAGTGTTCCTATCTTCTATTATCTCCTCAATTCTATGATGATTCTGTGTACACACTGATATTGAGCGTCATTCTCCACACTACTCCTATTCATTTAAAGTAACTGGCTTTATAAGTTGTCATATGTCTTTCAGAATTAGGGGAACAGTCTAGAGCAGGGCTGGGCAACTCCAGACCTCAAGAACTACCAACCGATCAGATTTTCAGGATCTTCCTGCTTCTGTACACGTGACTCAGTCTAAGATTGTGCTACCTGTGCTGAAGCAGTGATATCCTGAAAGTCTTACTTGTTGGTGGCCCTTGAGGACTGGAGTTGTCCACCCTTTCCTCTAGAGGTTTCCCTTTTTACACTAAACCAATATGGCTTCCCTTTCTAACCTCTACCATCCACTTTCTATGTTGAGACTGAAATTGCCTCTCTGAAATGCTTAATCCCTTCAAATAACCTCTTGGACAACCCACTGCTGAACTAATTATTCGTTTAATCAGTAATAATAATATATTAAATAAAGTTATCACTTTTCTCCCAGTGGGACTCAAAACATTTCACAATTACAGTATAGCGCGCAGTACGCAGCACGCAGTACAAATGCCTTTTTACAGACAAAGTCTCTGACCAGATGAGCTCACAAGCTATGTTTTTGGTGTGTGAGGCACAGGGAGATAAAGTGATTTACCCAAGGTCACAAGGAGCTGATTTACCCAAGGTCACAAGGAGGTTCCCCTGTTTCAAACGCAGTGTTGGTGTTGACAGTCAGTGTCCTTAATCACTGAGCCACTCCAGAAAATGTACTGCCTAATAATTCACACGCCTCAACTAATATGAGCTACTGAAGAATAGTGGCATGTACTTAGACGATGTTGAGGAATGATTTGTATCTATCTTTTTTTCTCTCCCCACGCTGACAGATATAAATTAACTATGACCAGTGTATAGAAAATATAAATCCTTATTGCAGAGCCAATTTTCTGTCAATTCTTCATCCTACCGGCAGTAAGGAACCAATGTTTCCTTCTTGTAACATAAAGAGAAAAAGGCAGCGAGCACTCAAGGAATTTCTTATTTGAAAAAAGGTTACTTTATTGGATTACATTTTATACCCAACGCGTTTCGATCCCACATTTGGAAAGGAAAAGACCCCGGACAGCATTTTATTCACCACATGTATTGAGTTTCAGTACAGTGAGTAACAGGAGTGCATGCTCAATCCAAAAAGCCTTCTTGTGCCCTGACATGGGGAGGTGATCTTCAGGAGCCTGGCAACAGAAACATTACTAAACAGCTCTTAGCCATGTTTAGCATTGCCCAGTGTAGATCTATCTATCTATCTATCTATCTATCTATCTATCTATCTATCTATCTATCTATCTACCTGTTTATATATCTAGATAGCTCTGATAAAACGTGCATTCATAGATAGCATTGCTTAACACACTTTAATGTATTTATTTGCAAATTAGCTGCTCTTGGGGGTCTCTGAATAGGGAAGTGTTTGTCAATCAGGTATGTTTTTTACCCTTATCTCACCCTGTCCTTATCGCAATCAATACATATAAGGTGACGGGGAGTCTGTCTGCGCAAACTCTTGCTGAAAGCACAGTGGTATCACATTAAAGATAGTAACCATAGATAATTAAACCCCTCTCAGCTCACCATGTGTCCTAACTAACGGTAAACAATGATTTATAAAATACTTATCCAGCAGACATCAGTTTTTGGTAAAAGTGTATCAATTCCCCGGGTTTAACCGATTAAACATGTCACTGCCATGCTAGTACATTTTGGATCTAGGACAGATCGCCCCTTTAACTCTGTGGTTGCTGTTGACGTAGCCACATCCTGAGGTCTGGCACTCCAGTTCCCCATGACGAAATAGCGTGCATCATATTGTATGTCCACGTTTTCCTGCGGAGCGCTGGACGCGATCTGGCTGTCTGGGGAACAATAGATTAGAACTCTCCTTCTGTTCCGCCACCAGCGACGCCGCAGTCACGTGTGATCCCAAAGTGCCGGAAGGGATGTGGCCCTCTGCGGATGCGGCATCTCAGGCACACAAAGGGTTAAATCCCTATGGTTCACGTAGAGTTGTATGCGCCCATAAGTGTTTTTAACATGCAGCTGAAATATCTAGTCTGTAACAGTGCCTGGGGATTTTTGAGGGCCTCTTGGTAGCTGCCTTAACAGAGATGCTTAAACCACAAAGGTCGTTGGCTCCAGATTAAATCGCTACTATATTTTATGTTCCAGGTTTCAGCTGCAATACACTGAGAAATAGCCCGTTCCAGGACAGTGAATGATTTGACATAATAAAACATAGGAAGCGGTTTGATACAGTGTTCACACTGTTCTGGTGAGTATAACCTATGAGCTGCTGTGTTTTTCTTGGCTTCTGGAGGATATAAGGCCATTGATCATTTCTGTTTTCAGAAACTGAAATGGTATAATAGACATCTTTCAGTATATTTTCTGTCTGATAAGGCCCTGTACTGTACTGAGGAATATGTCTGATCCCATTCATTCAAATGAGCTCTTCTCCCAAGACATAAAATAAATATTCTGATTGGCATCCTGTGTAGAATGATTGACGTTGAGTCCCTAATGCGACGCAAATACGAAGATTTCGGGATCGGTAGGCGTAGACCGGGTGTACATAGGGCGGAATCAGACATATGGCCGTGGCCATCTCGCCGCTGGAAGTTAACTTAAGGGGTTTTAGCGGTTAGGGTCAGGAGCTAATGAAAGGGGTTAGATTTTTAGGGTAGGGGAGTAGGGTAAGGGTTTAGGATATGGGTTTTTGGGAAAGGGATTTTAGGGTAATGAGTTAAGGTTTTTAGGGTAGGGGATTAGGGTAAAGGGTTTAGGATAAGGGTTTTTGGGTAAGGGGTTAAGGTTTTTTGGGTATGGGTTTTAGGGTAAGGGGTTTTAGGGTAACGAGTTAAGGTTTTTAGGGTAGGGGATTAGGGTAAAGGGTTTATTTAGGATAAGGGTTTTAGGGTAAGGGTTTTTAGGGTATGGGGTAGCTTTAGTATTTGGGGTTAAGACTAGGGGTATTTACGCCCTGGTGGTAAGATTAGGGGCTTACCTTGGTGGTGAAACGGCCGGCGGCTAGATGTCTCTGCATTGAGGTCAGTGACCGACTTGGTTGTGACAAAATGTCTTAGTCCAGCGGTGTCCAATACGTTAACTACTAGCCAAATGTGTTGAATAGGACACTGCATTATGGCGAACAGGGGCACAGGCAGGGGGGGGGGGAAGAGCTGGGACATCTGCCCCGTGGCTGCGAGGTGGGGGGGAGGGTGAGGGTAGGGGGCATGGCTGGCCAGCAGCTTCACTTACAGCCCCACCCCTGCGTGCCAGAACTTGGTTCCCGCTTCCGCATTGACCTCGTGATTGCCATGTGGCACCGCCGTCCTCCCCCCAGGTAAGGTGTAGGGGGGTTATTATGTGTATTTGGTGTGTTTTGGGGGGGGGGGGGGTTATTATTAAAGTTAATGGCAGATATTGCTGATTCGGTTGTGATAGCGTAGATTGCGCTTTCATGACAACGGCCATTGGTGTCTACATCTGATGTTGCTCACTCAATGCTCCCCACTTGGCACAAGCTGGAACGTGTTCTAATTTTAACCTCAGTGCTGAGATCTCTGCTACACCTTTGTCTCTATAAATATTAACAACAATGCAGCTGTGAGCTTCCCTACATTCCTACGTATGAGCACGGAAGACCAGCAGTAAATAATTTGTTTTTATTAATGGAACATGACCTGTTCCAATAGTAGCTGTTCTTTATAGCAGGGATTATAACTTGTCTACAGCAGTTCCCTGTAATGCACAGCTGTGTGTTTCCTGATCAAAATTAGTAACCTGTTGTCCATTTGCTTCTTTGGTAAGTCAGACTGCAGCAAGGAAATTCTGATACTTAAAAACAGCTGCGGCAATTTAATTACAGAACTGCCTGATGTTTCTGCCAATACTGATAAAGTAACAGCTGGTTAGCTCAAACTTTCATCTACTGGAAGACGACTTTGATGATGTCAGCATCATGCTGCTTTGCCACATACTCTTTGATAAGAGTCATGGGCATATACTGCATTGATCAAAGTCTGCTAGCTTCAGCACTAGTGCAAGAAACAGCACCAGATTGGAAGAAACTAGGGGTCATTTACCAAGGTCGTTCGGCTGCAAAACCGGAGCAAAGAACCTGCATCAGATTTAATAAGGAAACACATTCCCATTGAAACCAATAAGATAATCCTTGCACCAGTTGCCCCTTTTTTGCATCTGGGAGACTACGGGGGCTCTTTAGTTAGAAAGAGTTTTAGCGTTCACACGTTTAGCCAAACCATGTTTTCTTTATTAAATAGGAAAATTGTATCATATCTAGAAAATTCAGACTTAATTATATTGTGTGACATATAATTATAATAAATGTAGTGAGAGCACAAGGCATATTATTAAATAGGCAGTGCTGTTAATGAAAGTAAATGAAACAGAATATACAGAACATACTGCAGATGTGTGCGTTTGCGTGTTCTTTTCTTTAAACAATTTAGCAGGTATGTAACGCACTCGTTTAGTATCACAAATAGTTAGGGAAGAGTAATAGCGATATTAAGGGAATTATAATATTTTATAACACACACACACACACACACACACACACACACACACACACACACACACACACACACACACACACACACACACACACACACACACACACACACACACACACACACACACACACACGCTCCATTACTTTGACCTATTACTATTCACTTGAAGTTGGTACAATATTTAGCAGTGTACGCACATTAATCCCTTTACATATAATGGAACTATACTTATGAGTATTAGAAAAGTGAAGCCTAAGGATTTACAAGTCTAACTTTGTAATTGTTGCAGCCGGGAAAAATAGGGAATATGCCCATAAAACACCACATTTTCTTTAGTAAAACAAGAAAATGCATGAAAATGAAAAGAAGAAAAGGCATCAGAAAGTGCTTTATAAATGCTGATCGGCAGAAACACACGGTTCTGCTTTTCGAGGATTTTGCTTGATTTTCACTTTCTTAAATTGCCCTCAGTGTTTTTTTCTCTGTTAAATCTGGTGCTGCTTTTTTTGACCCCCCATTAAATTGGTTCTGCACCTGCATAGTTAATTGTTAAAACAGCATTATGCCATGTGCATCATGAACCTGTCAACCCATTTACTATAAGAGATGTCAGGAATTATAAATTGCACATAATGTATCTTACTATAATGTATTGACATCATTTAAATTATCTATTTTTTCCCCTAATATTGTTGTTATTATTTAAAGCAACAATTCATTTTCGAAGAAACGTGGTGGTTAGTTACCACTTCCGAAAATATATACTGCAGAACCATGAGAAAAAAATATACAACATTGTCAGGGCTGTCTCCTTGAGTTCTGCCATAACTATCCAGGTCACACAGTTAGCCAATGGGAAAGTCTGTCCATAACAGATGAACTGCCCTGTTTGTCAGTAAGTGCGTTTTGTTTCCCCCCCTACGTGGGAAGCAGGGGGTCTCCAGAGCTGAACCCCATTAATTTCAGCTCCGGGGACCCCTTGATCCCCGAAACACTTACCTCCGTAGGTGAAGCCAGTACCAGCTCCCCAGTTAGTCATTAGCCCTAGGTGAATGGCGGCCATGACAGATGGTGCCCCACCTCCCCACTCCCCCTGCTGGCAGGGCATTAGCCAGAGTAATTTCTGCAGGGGCTTGTGCCAGGGGGCAGGAGAAGCCCCTGAGTATATTACATGGTGCCCAGGGGACTTCAATTAATCTCCCTTTTATAACCCATATACAGTGTGGCGGGTTTTATGTGTCCGCGTCTGTAAGGCCCAGGCCATGCTTAGTGCTTGCTTGCTTAAGCGTGCTCTCGTTTTGCTGATGCTTGCCACTGAGCCCCTACAGCCGCAATTAAAGCTTGAACAGAGCCGGCAGTGAAATTTTAAATTCACGCTCTGACTCTGCTCACATGACGCCTCAGCATCCAATGAAAGGACGAGCAGGGAAATGTGAACGGGGTACTTATTGTCTGGCGCCAGGGGGGGGGGGTGTGTGTGTTGATGTGCCCCCTTCTGCCCGATCCCTGTGGCTGTCAGCCTGCGGGAGATGGAGGGGGGTTGCGCGGCCGCCGGGGGCGGTGGGTGGAAGGGGGGAGCGATTGATGTTACCCCCTTCTGCCCGATCCCCATAGCGAGCAGGGGGGAGAGCTGGCAGGATGGCGCAGGGGAAAAAGTTTGCGCACCCCTGTGTTAAGTAACGGTCTAGCAACTTCAACCTATTTATATCATAAAAAGGGGGTGTGTTTAGGGGGCGTGTTTAGGGAGCGTGTCTACAGTTTTTCCATTGCAGCAATTAAAAAGCAACAAAGTAAATAGTTACATAATTAATTAAAGTTCACACATTTTGTTGGCTGTCCCCTCCCAGATGGTGATAGTGGATCATTATTCTCCAATGTGTTAGATTCGTCCCATACACTCTTGGTAACAATTAAAGGTAGGATTGCATTTATTAGTTGAAACATAAATTACAGACTAGCGCACTGCTTATGTTATGTAACAAAGGAGCAAGCGTCAGCGTGTAGGTGTGAACGCTAAAACGGCCTCCAAGTACTGTAAATTGAACAGTTAGGTGATTTACTTAATGAAAAACAGATGTTTTTATAGGGGTTTAACCATTTTGTCCGGTTGTAGCAATTACAAATGCAGAGTTGTAAATCCATAGGTGCTTAACACAGATTCACACCTTTATTTTGCCTTCACCTCTGAGATGGTCTCAGGGCTTTACTTTTCTTATACTCATAAGTATAGTTCCTTTATATGTAAAGAGCTTAATTTGAGCGCACTGCTAAATATTGTACCAACTTGATTTAACCCTTTTCAACTCTGTCCCATACCCCTGAGAATACCCCCGTCAAATGCCAAAAAGGTTTATCTGTCGCCCATATAAATATCCGGAGCCTGCTGCTTAAACTGGATCAACTAAGGGCATGGTGCCTTATGCATAAACCCAAAGCCATCACTCTTACAGAAACATGGCTAACCACTAAAACCCTCGATGCAAATACCGCCATTCAGGGATACTCTATTTCTAGGAGAGATAGGTCAAAGAGAGGAGGTGGGGTGTTATTTTATATTGCAGACACCTTACATTTTCCACTGTTACACAGCCCCCCAAGCTCACCCTCTTTTTAAATCCTAGTTGACAAAATCTGCCTCCCCTTTTCTAAGCCTGTCATGGTTGCTGGCATCAAACCCCCCCCCCCCCTAAAGCCCCTCTACAGTCCCTGATTGATATCACCCAGTTTCTTGGCTCCATTTCCTCTCTGCATGAGAAGAGTGAGTTGCTAGTTCTTGGGGATTTCAACTACAATTGGCTCAACCCTAAAAACCGCAAAATCCAGATACAACTCAAGTCACTTAACCTAACGCAACTCATTTCCCAACCCACACGGACAAAACTGAAATCTCACAACCATTCCTTGCTAGACTGGATTCTCTCCTCAAATCCCATCAGAATCCAATCCTCTGGCATCCTTCCTGACATTTTCAGTGACCATGCAATAGTGTACTGTGTAAGGAAAATTAAACCGCCCCAATCAAGTCCTAATGTTCTCCTTACTAGAACATTTAGAAACTTTAACCCAAAACAGTTTCTGGCTGACCTTACCAACTGCCAATGGTACAGAATCAACTTAATTCCCAACCCCGATTCTGCACTCAACTATTTCCAATCCGAGTTCTTAAACTCTGTGATACCCATGCTCCACTAATAAGAGTACGGGGGTCCCACCTTCTGTGGGTTACAACTGACCTTATAACACTCTACCATTTCAGGGATGCGTTGTGGAAAAGCTACAAAGTAACTGGCACTACCAAGGATCTTAATAACTACAGATGCCTGCGAAATATGTTCACAAACAAACAAGACACACAAAAGCACAATATTACTGTGACAATCTTCACCAGAATACATCAAACCCAGCTAACTTCTGGAAGGTTATCAATAATATATCCCAGCCTTTTACCCATCAACAACCAAGTAATATCACTAAGGAGTAAGGAGGATATTACTCTGACAAATCCCACTGACATTGCAAATGCATTCAATGATTACTTTGTGGAGTGTGCTACTAACTTATTAGCGAAATGCAACCCAAACCACAAACATGAATCTCATTCATGTCTCAAATCAGGTGCATTATAAGGAACCCTAACCCTCTCTAATAGTGGTCTGAGATCAGATGCATTGTAAATTCTTCTGTATTTGGTACAGATTGCAAATTACCTAACAATTGCAGGGAACCCTTTAGGGGTGCTCGGGGAATCCAAGAGTTCCTAGTAACCCCTGTTGAAAAACTCAGCCCTAGACCCTACGTGCCTTACTAACTTATTTACTACAGTCTCTCCCAAAACTGACTGCACAATACACTGAAACCCTGAACTGACTCTAACATTGCAATACAGCTAAACATTTGACAAGGAACAGCCACACACCTGCTGTTAGTCTGCTCACACTCACTCTGCTCACAACAGCTCCTTGCAGCACTGCATACCTCTGGCATCATGAACCTGCTATGTATTTTAATTTTTCTCTTTCTCCTTGTCTCATGGAGATGTTACTCCCTCTATCCACTACAAACTCCTCCATCCTGGCCCACACCCAACATCACCATACACCCTGGACTACTCAAAAGCCTTGCACTATCTACTGAATGTTGGTGGAGAACTCTAAAAACCAGCACACCAACCACTACTCACTCTAATGGCAAACACCACAAATTTACTACTTGCAAACAACTACCCACATTTCTACTCATACTATTACTCTCTTTAGCAGGTGATATTGAAACTAACCCAGGTCCTCCCATTTCAGCTCTGTCCCATGCCCCTGAGAATTCCACCTTTAAATTCCAAAAAGGGCTATCTGTCGCCCATATAAACATCCGGAGCCTGCTGCCCAAACTAGATTAACTAAGGGCATGGTGCCTTATGCATAAACCCAAAGCCATCGTTCTTACAGAAACATGGCTATCCCCTAAAACCCCTGATGCAAATATCGCCATTCAGGGATACTCCATTTTTAGGAGAGATAGGTCAAAGAGAGGAGGAGGGGTGTTATTTTATATTGCAGACACCTTACAATTTACACTGTTAAATTGCCCACCAAGTCCACCCTCTTTTGAAACTCTAGTTGGCAAAATCTGCCTCCCCTTTTCTAAGCCCATCTTGCTTGCTGGCATCTAACGCCCCCCTAAAGCCCCTCTACAATCCTTGACTGATATCACCCAATTTCTTGGCTCCATTTCCTCTCTGAATGAGAAGAGTGAGCTGCTAGTTCTTGGAGATTTCAACTTCAATTGGCTTGACCCTAAAAACCACAAAATCCATACAACTCAAGTCACTTAACCTATCGCAACTCATTTCCCAACCCACACGGATAAACCTGAAATCGCATAACCATTCCTTGCTAGACTGGATTCTCTCCTCAAACCCCAGCAGAATCCAATCCTCTGGCATCCTTCCTAATATTTTCAGTGACCATGCAATAGTGTACTGTGTAAGGAAAATTAAACCGCCCCATTCAAGCCCTAAAGTTTTCCTCACTAGAACATTTAAAATCTTTAACCCACAACAGTTTCTGGATGACCTTACCAACTGCCCATGGCACAGAATCGATTTAATTCCCGACCCCGATTCTGCGCTCGACTATTTCCAATTCGAGTTCTTAAAACTCTGCGATACCCATGCTCCACTACGCAAAATAAGGGTACGGGGGGCCCACCTTCCATGGGTTACACCTGACCTTATAGCACTCTACCAGTTCAGGGATGCCTTGTGGAAAAGCTACAAAGTAACTGGCACTACCAAGGATCTCAATCACTACAGATGCATGCGGAACATGTGCACAAGGCAAACAAGGCATGCAAAAGCACAATATTACGCTGACAATCTCCACCAAAATACATCAAACCCAGCTAACTTCTGGAAGGTTATCAACAATATATTCCAGCCTCCTAACCATCAACAACCAAGTAATATCACTAAGGTGGGTATTACTCTGACAAACCCCACTGACATTGCAAATGCATTCAATGATTACTTTGTGGGGTGTGCCACTAACTTATTAGCGAAACGCAGCACAAACCCCAAACATGAATCTCATCCTGGGAGTATCCCTACAGTCCCACCCCCTCCCAACACTGCCCACAATATTCAATTTAGCCCAGTATCTGAAGAGGAGATTACACAAGCGCTCCTCAAACTAAAACTAAGCAGCCAATGTGGACCCGACTTACTACAATCTAGGTTCCTACGACTTGGTGCCCCAGCCATTGCCAAACCAATTGCGTCCATAGTCAACTCTATCCTGTCTGCAGGCCATATCCCTAAGACCTGGAAAACTGCCAGAGTTGTCCCAATCTTCAAAAGTGGGGACAAAAACACTGTCTCAAACTACAGGCCAATCTCGCTTCTCCCAATTCTATCCAAAGTAATGGAAAAATGTGTCCACTCCCAATTAAGCGATTTCTACACCAAGACAAATTTCCCTAGCCAATTCCATTCTGGGTTTCGTCCCAAACACTCCACCGTAACTACCCTGCTAAAAGTTTGCAATGAAATCCAGTGTGGAATGGAACGGGGACAACTCACTGGTGCAGTATTCCTAGATTTTGCAAAGGCTTTTGACACAGTTGATCATGTTATCCTGCTTAACAAACTCCAGAGCTCTGGAATAGGGAAACATGCTTTAAACTGGTTTCAGTCCTACCTATCAGGAAGATCCCAACATGTGTCTATCTCAGGCTCTAACTCCAACCCCCTGGATATCACCTGTGGTGTCCCGCAAGGCTCTGTTCTGGGGCCCCTACTCTTCTCAGTGTTCATTAATGATCTTCCCACAGCTTGTAAGGAAGCCTCAATACACATGTATGCAGATGACACAATCCTATATGCACACAGCCATAGCCTCTCTGACCTTCAACACATACTTCAGTCTGACTTTTTGAGACTCAAAAACTGGATTTCCCAAAACATACTGTTTTTAAACACTGACAAGACTGTAACAATGGTATTTTGGACCAAGACTAAATTTGTAAAGATTCCAGTGACTGAGCTCCTGATTAGAACCAACACTAACACCACCCTAACACCTGTCACTAGTTTTAAATACCTGGGCTTATTGTTTGACTCCCACTTAACATTCGAGATGCACATTGATACCCTGACAACCAAGACCTATGCCAAACTAGGGGTACTTTACAGGAACAAATCCTCCTAAGTCTCCTGGTCAGAAAGTGTATTGAACAGCAGATGCTAATGCCAATTATTGACTATGGAGACATAGTATATGGCTCGGCTCCTCAAACCCACCTTAGCAAACTTGACACCCTCTACAATTCAATTTGTCGTTTTGTTCTCCAATGCAACTACAACACACATCACTGCGAAATGCTCAAAGAACTAGATTGGTCATCACTAGAGTCTAGGCGCAAAGTTCACCTTTCCTGTCTCACCCTCAAATACTTTCTGGGCAAGCTACCCAGCTACCTGAACAAGCTCCTCACCCCTACCACATGCAGCACCTATCACCTGAGAACAGACTCCAAAAGACTGTTCATGGTCCCAAGGCTCAACAAAGTATCCGGACGTTCCTCCTTCTCCTTCCGTGCACCCCAAAACTGGAACAACCTACCAGAGACTCTCATATCCACCACCAGCTTAAGTTCTTTCAAATCTAAGGCTGTCTCACATTTTAATCTGGTCTGTAACTGTTTCATACGCTCATAATATATATTTTCTTTAACTGTGCACGCAATGTCTTGTATATAATGTATACCCTTTTCATTTATGTAACTGTATTTGTAACCATGTATTATTTGTTTTACTCTGTGCCCAGGACATACTTGAAAACGAGAGGTAACTCTCAATGTATTACTTCCTGGTAAAATATTTTATAAATAAATAAACTACCTGCATCCCTCCTGCCTTCTGCCTCCAAAACTCCTAGAACATCTTGTGTTCTCATGTATGATCAACTTTCTCAACTCCCATGCCCTCCTGGACCCTTTGCAATCTGGATTTCATACAGCTCACTCAACAGAGACTGTGCTCACTAAAGTAGTCAATGTAGCAAAACCCCATGGTTATTTTTCCCTACTTGATCTTTCTGCTGCCTTCAATACTGTTGGTCACTCTTTTCTCCTTTATATTTCAATCCTCTTGGTATCTGCAACAAATCTCTATCCTGTTTCTTATCATACCTCTCCAATTGCACATTTTCTGTCTCTGTTGCTAACATGTCTTTGTCTCCTGTTGATATGTCTGTTGGTGTATCTCAGGGCTCTGTTCTGGGACCACTCATTCTCTCACTCTACACACTATCACTGTGTACCTCATCAGCTCTTTTGGCCTTATGTATTATCTCAATGCAGATAATATGCAGATATATCTATCCAGCCCTAACTTCACTCCTGCAATCCAGTCCCAAGTCTTTGCCTCCTAGCTACATGCTTGTGGATAGTGTTAAACTTAATATGTTTAAAATTGAGCTCCTTATATTTCCCCCTAAACATGGACTAATATCCCCCTTTGCATCACAGTAAACAGTACTACAATCTATCCTGTCGCCAAAGCACTTTGCCTAGGAGTGACATTTAACTCCTCACTTTCTCCATTCACATTCCTAGCATTACCAAAATGTTTGGCTTCTTCCTCCGTAATATTGCCAAGATCCGTCCTTTCCTCTTTCAAACTATGGCTAAAACTCTAACGCTTTTATCCTCTCCCGTCTTGATTATTGTAACATACTGCTAACATACCTCCCTGCCTCGAAACTTTGTCCCTTGCAAGCTATCCAAAATGCTTCTTGAATAATTTAACTTTCCACCAAAACAGTGACTGCTCATATGCTCCTTAAATTCCTCTCCCGATTTCTCATCAAATTTCAGATCACCTACAAGGTTCTCCTCCTTACCTTTAAAGCTTTCCAGTCATCTGCACCTCCCTACACATCGGCTCTGATCTCTCATTATGCCCTCCTCTCCACCCCTCTTTCACCTCTGCTCTCTCTCACCTTAAACCTTTTTCCCTCGCTGCCCCTTACCTGTGTAACTCTCCCTCGCCAATTACACGCCAAGCACCTTCTCACCCCATCTTTATATAAAAGCTTAAAACTCACCTCTTAAATGAAGCAATTCAATAGCCCAGACTAATGACTACTGTCCCACACCCACAGTCTCTCCTACCAACCATTGTGGCCAAGCACTGCCACCTACTGCACTTATTCCCTCACCTGCTGTCTCTGCAACTCTCCCAACATACCGCTTAGATTGTAAACTCTCCGGGGCAGGGATTACCTTTCCAATTGTATGATCTTGTTTGTTGCACTTGTTGTATTATAATTCCCTGTACTGTATTTTCTCTTTGGTAAAGCGCTGAGCACAGCTGGCGGCGCTAAAGAAAGATATACCGTACATAAATACATACATATCAGTTGCTGCAAAGAAGGGGTTATTTAATAAAGTCTCCCGGCTCCAAAACTGGGACAAAGTCTGTAAGTCTGTGCAAGAGCATTGCACCATATTTATCCAAGGAAAATCTCCCGTTGCTTTCAATGTGATTCCTTTTCTTTGATGAATAGGGCTCTGTTTTGTGCACTGGTTTTGACCTATATTTGCAGCCAGGAGACTTGAGAAAATAGACCCCATTATATCATCTACTAGACTAAGGGGGCTCAACTCCAATGCTCAAGCCTCACCAACAGGTCAGTTTTTAAGGATATCCCAGCTTCAGCAGAGGTGGCTCAATCAGTGGCTCAGTCTAAGGTCTTGCCCCCGCTGCCTACTACAGCGTCCGCTGTGGCGGACGCTG
Source organism: Ascaphus truei (assembly GCF_040206685.1). Classification (NCBI taxonomy): domain Eukaryota; kingdom Metazoa; phylum Chordata; class Amphibia; order Anura; family Ascaphidae; genus Ascaphus; species Ascaphus truei. The sequence continues at coordinate 25,807,824 of NC_134485.1, read as the reverse complement.
CGCACACGAGAGCCCTCCCCGCAATGGCGCCGGGCCCGCTGCGAGGGGGGGCCGCAGCGCTCGCGCGAGAGCTACTCCTGTTCTCAATAGAATTGAGAGCAGGACTCGCGTCGAGCGATTAGGCACGCCCCCCGGCGGTTCAGCCAATGAGGGCGAACCTGCCGGGTGACATCATGGCCGCTCCCCCGTCACTCCTCCGCCACGCCCCCCCGGTCTCTCCTACTGCAGTGAGCTGCAGACCGGGGAATCGGCTGAACGCGCCGCCAAAAGCGTGGGCGCGCGTTACAGCGGCGTGACCGGGGCCTTAGCCTAAGAGTTGCACAGCCCTGTACTAGACCTCAAGATTACTGTGTCCTTGTTAAAAATCTTTCACACATCGGTTCTCACTCTAGAGTTTTAGTGGATCTGTGTATATATGTGTGTGTGTGTGTGTATATATATATATATATATATATATATATATATATATATATATATATATAGTAAATAGATCAATAAGGTGACTGCTATGTAAACAGTACATTTATATTTTCTAAACCAGACTAGGACTATATATAGAGGTTATTTATTAATTCTCCTTGGTACCAAACTGGAGCAAAGAATTGGCGCCACATGGATTAAGGAAAAACATTCCCATTAAACCAATGCCAATTTCCTGATTGATTGAAAGTGGTGCAGTGATTTTGCACCAGTTTTGCACTGGGTTTACAGCTGGGAGACTCTGAATAAATGACCCTCTATATACCTAAGTGTATATCACTGTGCACACAGGCAAAATCAAAAGAACAAGGGAAATATTTACTAAGCAGGGCTTTGCTACGAGACACGTTTCCGGCTGCAAGACAGCTTCTGGATAATTTAAGTAAACGGGCCAAAACGTGTCTTTCGGTGCCAGACTGTGTGATGGCATCGCAACGCTCAGTAAATAACATGGCCCCAAATGTGCCTCCAGTGAATTTGATGCAACACAGTTAAGTTAACAAAGGCCAATAAAAATACTTAATGAGAATATTTGAAATTATACAGTATATCAAACACATTCATGCAGTTACGTTAGTGCTTTTAAGGGAGTAGGTCTTTTTAATACAATCCAAAAGACACACAACTTTTTCCAAAAATAAAGGAGCGGATGTCCTTTGAAATAAAGGGTTGTTGTCAGCACTAATTTAAGCGTTTATGCAGAAGGCAGAGGCATTGGGGAAGGACTCGTTTTACTTGGCAGGAAGTTGGCTAGAATATTTGCATCAGGGATGTGAAAAACCTACGTGGTTATATTATTATATTATTATTATTATTATAATAATATTATTATTATTATATTATCAGCCAGGTCTAGTGGCATCAAATTTAGGGGCATATGTATCAAGTGCCGGTACAGGCTATCCCACCCACTCCTGCGTTAACTCCTATTCCAACTCCTATTCCTATGAGTTAACTTTGATAGTTCCGACTAAGACAGCGGTGCGAAAACTGGGGGGTGGGGGAATTTCTAGGGGGGGCATGGGCGGTTACAGAGGCCCTGCGCTCTTCCCCACAGCATTTAAATTATATGCTGGGGGAGCCGTGATGCCTCTGCAACTCACTTATCTACTGCCAGCTGGGTCTTCAGCAATGCATCACCATGGCAACGTGGTGTCAAATGACGCCGCGGGGTCACGTGATGTCATGCATCTCCATGGCAACGCGTGTCAAATGACGCGATGGGGTCACGTGATGTGACGTGATATCATTTGACACGGAGACATTGGGAGGGGGGGGAGCGCGAACCCTGCATCTCCCAAGAAGGGGGCCGCAGCTCAAAAAGTTTCTGCACTGCTGGACTAAGACACTATCTCACAGAAACTCCAATTGAAGTTAATGGAATTTTCCATGCAATAGCACCCCAATCTGTACTATCAACGTTTAATAACCCCCTTACTGTTCCTGGTTTTGCATCTCTCTAAATGAAATGCTGTCAAATTAATTTATATCCGTGATTCCTTGTACTTCTCCGCTTTGTTGCTTTGCTATTTGGAACTACATTAAATAATCTTTGTTTAGATCCTGCCGACTGTCGCACAAGCTCCCTGCTGTGAGAAGTCCAGGTCAGACAGACGCATCATTGTTCAGTGATTCATTGCCTTAAGATTCAATTAAATCCAGTTTAGTCTGCTTTGCAGTCACACTATTTCCCTGTCTTTGTGAGAACATGAGTGTTTAACAAGTTACCAAGGGGTGAGCCATGCAGGGGGTACAGAGTGCTGACACACAGCCAGAGAGCGTGGGGATTAGGGGGGCTCTGATTCCTGTGACTAATGAAGTCACCGTTGCATGTTCTGCATCTTAGTTCCAAAGCCAACTGCTCGTTGATGACATACCCGTTTACAATCCCAACAGAGAAAGCAGAGGAGCTTTGTTAGATCAGTGCTGCCTAGGTATTAAAACATTCCTTCTTTCTAAGTCACCTAAAGAGGAAACGCTTCACAAGTGAGGAGTCCTTAATTCATGGTGAGTGAGATGCGAAGAATCTTGATGTAAATTGCATTCTAATTTAGTATTACAGTGTCAATTGGATAGCTACCTACACTGTTCCTTCCTTGTCTAACTGTATTTCCAGGGGATCTGGGTGTAAGTTGTACTCCTGTATGTTGCGAATTGTTGACACTTCACAAGTTTTAATAATAATTTGTCATTTATAACAGATACTTAGACTATGGTGCTGTATGAGAAAGAGATGAGTTCAGCCTTCTCGTTTTAAAAATGCAATGCAGATGTGAGCAGGAAATAAATAAGAGACAAGTCGCCAACTGAGATTTCCACATGTAGAAGTGTCTGTCCAAAGCAGAACTATCAACACATGGCTGGCCAACTCCAGTCCTCGAAGGCTACCATCAGGTCGGGTTTTCTGGATATCACTGCTTCACCACAGGTGGCTCCAACATTGACTGAGCCACTGATTGAGCCACCTGTGCTGAAGCAGGCATATCCTTAAAACCTGACCTGTTGGTGGCCCCTGAGGACTGGAGTTGGCCACACCCCCTGAACTACAGTAAGCTGGGCAAGTCAAACGTGCCCCAGGGGGTGGAGCCCAGGGGGGGTGGTGTGTAGTGTGCTTAGCCCTCTAAAACCCCCATTACATGTTAAGAAAGAGAACAACACGTGTACAAGATGGTGAGCATTACATAGTACCGTATATGCAGAACACGTTATATAGTTTTTCATAAGTTTAATTTGTATTTTATAGGTTATATGTGAATAAAGCTTTGACCTTATTTTTCATAAAACCGGTATTGCCCCTTTTGTGGTGTTTCTTTGTCACAGTAGAGGGAGGGGAACGTGGGCCATCTAGAGGCATTGAATGATGGTGGGTGCCCCAAATGGCTGCCCACAAAAGTGAAATTGAATGAAGACTTGAGGGTTTGAGAAAAGAGTGAATGACAAGACAGAGGGAGGGTTAAGGTATGGGACAAATAAAAGGGAGTGAAAGATTAAAGGACTGAAAGAGAGATATAAGGAAGGATCGATCTGAGAAGTCATTTGAAGAAAAGGGATTAAAAAAAAGGAATAAAAGGCAAAAAAGGTATTGGGAACAGAGAGGTGTAATACAATAAGCTAAAAGGAGGGTGAGTGCACGGCCCTCCTCTTCCCATCTGTGAGTTGAGCGTTGGTGGCGCCTCTGGTCAGCATGTTTTTACTGTGGAAATCCATTTTCCATATAATGTTTTGGTGGTCTAGTGGTAAACTTGCATATTTAGCTCAGACAAACAGAAACGGAACAAAGAGGTTTTAGTTTGTACAAACATGACACTGCGGTAGTCAGGCACATAAAGAGTGAAGGAACGTTCTGTATACTGCTGTGTCCATTCAGTCTTGTAAAGCTCAGCTAATGTTGCAATGGGTAATAACCATCTTTATAGTTTCTGAATAACAGTCAACATGATGGAATGTAAAAAAGCAATATTTTTGCTGAGTTTGTATATTTTATTAACTTAATAACAAAGTATACTGTATGAAGTGTAGTATACAAGTAGATATTTGTATTTTGTACTTTGTTATATATATAAATATATATACACACACACATGTACACGTGCCAACAATTTGTGCAGGCTTTGCAAAATAGACATTAAAACACAGGGAAATTAAATACAATAGGTGCATCAAACATAAAACATGCAATTGGAAAAGGAATGGCGAGAACTTAGACTTTAAATGTGAATAGCTTATCTCGTTTTATGTATGTATGTATGTATATCTTTATTTATATAGCACCATTAATGTACATAGTGCTTCACATCAGTAATTCATATGACAATCTTATAAGTAACAAATAATATAAATAACACATAAAGGGAAGAAGTGCTTTAGACATAAAAGTGACATTATTTATTATTATCATTAGGAAAAGGAGTCCCTGCTCCGAAGAGCTTACAATCTAAATTTGTTGGTAGGAAGAACGTACAGAGACAGTAGGAGGACGTTCTGGTAAGTGCGTCTGCAGGGGGCCAAGATTTATGTCTGAGGTGTAAAGTAGCAGCCACAGAGCTACGCATATGCTTCATTAAGGAGGTGGGTTGTAAGATGGGTCTTAAAGGTGGATAGAGAGGGTGCTAGTCGGATATTGTGAGGAAGGGCATTCCAGAGGTGTGGGGCAGTCGGTGAGAAAGGTTTAAGGCGGGAGAGGGCTTTAGACACAAAGGGGGTAGAGAGAAGACATCCTTGAGCAGAATGCGAGTTGGGATGGTGTATAGTGAGAAATTTGGGCTGAGATGTAAGGAGGGGCCGAAGAGAGTAAAGCCTTAAAAGTGAGGAGGAGAATTGAGTGTGTGATCCGGGATTTGATAGGAAGCCAGGAGAGGGATTTCAGCAGGGGAGACGCTGAGACAGATTTAGGAAAGAGTAGAGTGATTCTGGCAGCAGCGTTTAGGATAGATTGTAGGGGAGACATGTGAGAGGCAGGAAGGCCGGACTGCAGGAGGTTACAGTAATCAAGACGGGAGAGAATGAGGGCCTGAGTCAGAGTTTTAGCAGTCAAGCAACAGGATTATTATAAAAAAATTTTTACCAGAATATACTCTTTCATTATATGGGACAAAACATAGTACTGTATAAGCAATAGCATACAAACAGCATAACCACCGTGATAATCAAATCAGCAAACCTTGCATGGGTTATTTATTTGTATATCATTATTGACTATGATAGAAGCATGGAAAATCTCCATATTTGGTAGGGTGTTGTCTCTTTGTATTGATATCATCTTGTATCTAGCAAAAACAAAAAGAATGCATGTTCATTTAAATTCATTAAAATGGAGAGAAACCTATATTAGATTGGCAAAGCTGTTTATCTTCACCGTTTCAAAAAAAAAAAAAAAAACATGCAAAATAACATGTAGATATGACGTTGATAGCAGGGCGTGATGTACAGTGTAAGGGCCAAGTACAAATAGAATAAGAATTGATGGAACAGTTTTTCTTATTACCTTCTGTACTTCTTACTGTCTTTGGCCCCTACTCAGTATACAGTGAAGACATGTGGACCGGCCCTTCAATATCACTTACAGGGCCCAGGATAGAGTGTTGAACCTGTGCCTCTAGGTCAGGGGCGCTCAACTCCAGTCCTCAAGGGCCACCCACAGATCAGCTTTTAAGGATATCCCAGCTTCAGCACAGGTGGCTCAGTCGAAGATGGCACCACTTGTGCTGAAGCTGGGATATCATTAAAACCCGACCTGTTGGGGGGTATTGAGGACTGGAGTTGAGACCCCCTGGCTATTATACCAGGGGTGCGCAAACCGGGGGGGGGGGGGCGCCTCCCAAGGGGGGCACAGAATTTTCTAGGGGGGGGGGGGGGGTTTAGCAGTTACAGAGGCCCCACGCTCTTCTCCAAACCGGGGAGCGCGCACCCCAAGGGGGGCACGGGATTTTCTAGGGGGGGAGCAGCGGTTACAGAGGCCCCACGCTCTTCTCCAAGGCATTTAAATTCAATGCCGGGGGAAGCGTGAGGCCTCTGTAACTTCTCTTACCTGTTCTCAGCCGGCTCTTCGACGACGCGTCGCCATGACAATGCGGCGTCAAAATGACGCTGCGGGGTCAAAAGGCAACACAACGTCACATGACGTTGTGATGTCATATGATGCCGCAGAAGCCAGAGAGCAGGTATATATATATATATATATATTTTTCCCATTCAATATGTGCATCAATAAAATCTGCACACTGACAAGGGATTAGCGAAGCTGCAGATCGGTCTTTTCTCCTGTAATCAATCGCTTGCTCAAGGTTATTTACTTCAGTTCTTGCACAGCATTGTGGGCAATGTAGTCCTGGAATATGATTGACTGGGCAGTTACTAGATACAATTGGTGCACTGCTAGAAAGAGGGTGGGGCTCAAGAGCCAGAGCCTATCAGAAGGGGAAGGGGGCTGTCACTTTGGAAATGCTTCCTACATTAGAAACATTAAAAATGTCTTTAAAACATTTTTTGTTTTTTAATGCTACAAGTATTTTCTCATAGTACAGAACTGATTAAAAAAACAAAAATAAAAAAAACACATGTAGGATATTGCTTGAACTGCTGCTTTAAAATAAGACTACTACTTTAATTTTGCCATAGTGCTTTCAATTGGATTTTCTTTGATAAATCAGGTGCTAAGTTTAGCAGCCTGGAGCCTGTGATACATGACCCCTTGTGTATAAATATTTATTTGGTAAAAAAAAACATTGAGGGCAATTGTAATTTTTTTTAATAAATGTGCAGCAGCTTTTCTGTAGCAGTTCTTCGTCTAAAAAATGTCAGTACTAAACCCCTTCGATGACTAACATGGATTAGAAAGGTATCATTTGAAAAAAAAAAAAGATCAAAGACAAAGATTCAATCACATATAAGACTTTGCTTGTTCAATGAATCCAATTCTGCATCCGTGTGTTTGGTATTTTGGTCAACATTTACAGTCTATATTTTACTACAGTATCTACTAATATTTATTTTTAATTCACCTTTTTGCTAAAATCTTAACGCCAACCAGGACACACTTGAAAACGAGAGGTAACTCTCAATATATTACTTCCTGGTAAAACATTTTATAAATAAATACATAAATAAATCATTATTTTCTTTTCATATATTCTGGGAACGTTAAAAAGAACAAAAAAAAAAAACCTGATACTCACCCCCTACAGTGCCAATGGGGACTGCATTGCTGAAAAACCCATAAGGCAGCAAAATATGTAGCACTGCACGATTTGTAATTGTTTTTATTATTATTATTACAGGATTGGAGCAGGCGGTGCCTGGAGTTGAACTGTGTTAATTTCATCTCGGGACCTCCTGCTTCCCGAGAAACGTACCTCCGAAGGGGGTGCCGTTATCTCTTTGGAGTTTAAATGTCCAGGTCACGCAGGCCAATCGGAAGCCGCACCAGATGACATCACGGCTTCCCATTGGCTCATGCGATGCGGGACATTTAAACGCCGCCATTTCGTTAGGCACACAAGTTCCCCGGCTGCAGATACTGGCCCTGCTACGTAGGTAAGTATCTCTGGAAGCTGGGTGTCCCCGGAGCTGAAATTAATGGGGTTACTCTCCGGCGACCCCATGCTTCAGTCGTGTTTTTAATTTTTTTTTTGCTGCTTTAACATGCTTCTGTTTTACTAAAGACCAGTGATTGTTCAAGACTCATTCAAGCTAGATTTTTAGGGCAGCCAGTCAATAACTTATTCACATGCCAGTTAGGTTTATTTACCGGTGGGCGAATGTATGTATCTACGTATATCTTTATTTATATAGCGCCAAAAGTGTACTCCGCGCTTCACAACGAATACAGTACGGGGAATTATAATAATACAATAAGCGCAGCAAAATCAGACAATAGGAAAGGAAATCCCTGCCCCAAAGAGCTTACAATCTAAGTGGTATGATGGGGAACTTACAGAGACAGCAGGTGAGGGAATGCATTGATTATTTCTAAAACCTGGTGTGGGCGGTGGTCCCCAGGAAGAGGTTTGAAAACCTCAGCATGTACAATGATATGTTGCTATTGAAGGTTTTACAAGACAGCTGGGAGTGAAAATCCTTGCTCAGGACACTGAGTCATACTGCAATCAGGGTAAGTAAAAAGCCTTTGCTAGGGGGGAATTCACCGCCTTTAAATCACATCTGCCGTTACAAATTGTTCATTAGCTATTCTCACTTTGAAAATGTGAGAACAAGGCAGAGGGAAAGGTTTCCCAATGACACACGACTCGACCTACTGTAACTCCTCTTAAGACATTCAGTGGAGGAGACATGGAGATTTGCAGAGTCTTTCCTGGGACATTGAGTCTCAATTTCCACATATAGACACTGACAGCGCAAGAGGACAGGATCCCTATGTTACACTGGCACATCACATTCATTTTGCAAATGAGACATAGTATCGACTGGGACCATTTAAACTATAATAATTGTCATCAACACCTCTTCTAAGTAAGAGTATATTCACATTTTTACTTATCCCAATAATAAATGTTAACACACAGTCACACAGCATAATAAAAATCTAATCTTATTTGATATTTTAGTTCAAAGTTGAAACTGGTAAAATTCTATCTGTATTAACAGCTTGTGGATTTGAGTGCTGAAACGAAGATTTTAGTGGCAGTGGTAAATTTATACCTCAAAGTATTCAGTGTAGATAGAACTGGGCACACCCTCCGAGGTAGAGGGTACTGGATGTCATACCAACCATAAGACTGGGAAATATAAAACTGTCCTGTCCATTTTGCAGGAGAAAACTTTCCAATTTACTCCTAGAAATATTAAAACAGTAGAAATGTGCCAAAAGCTACAAGTTCACTTTATGATTTAATCCCCAATTTCTCAGGTAAAACTGCATGTCACATATTCAGTCGTGTTGTAAATTGATGGGTATTTAGGGTATTTGGGGTATTTGGAGCTCTGGGCACTCCTGAAATGTCAGGTTTAGGGAATGGTGATTTCACAAATAATATTCTCAACATTTAACAGGGATCAATTATCAAACTGGAATCTGCAAACCTGGAGCAATTCTGGGGCTAAACAAATCCTTTCCGTGAGATTTATTTCTTTGATACATACAGCACAGATTTATTGCCCCAGAATTGCACCAGTTTTGCCTTGGAACCCTCTATCATGTTCTTTTCCTAAGGGTGCTAAAAAAAATCTTCCAGCCACATATTCTTTTAAGACATAATGACTGGACAATCACATCTTATGTTCATTCTTTCAATTATCTGTGAGTATACAACGGGGCTCTTGAAATGGCGGTCCGCACGCCAAATTTGGCCCATCAGGGGTTTTGACGTGGCCCTTGGACGCTCTGGTTCTACTAAATTTTATAGTGATTGCTTAGGCAACAAAGAGCAATTTTTCACCCAGAAACGTACTTTTAAGTTAAAGTCATATACTGTGTATGGTATGATATAAATGCTTACACAATGTTGAAGTGTAATGATTTTCAAGTCTTTAAATGTATCTCAAATAACATTACAATAAGCATCTGGCCTTTCCAATATTAAATGTTTTCTGTTCTGGCCGGTTTGGAGAACTAGACAAAAAGCCCTGGCATATGATATACAGTAGTGCATGTTTCTATTAAGAACTACGATAAATAGAGAGATTAGTTTATTAACCAAACTGAATGTAGCGGTGTAATTATTGCAGTTGTGCTCGAAGGAATAACAGAGTCAGTCCTGTTTGTATTCATTAACACCTCCATTTTACACTTCATAGAGAAGCAAGTAATATATCACTGTACGTCTACATGCAGTTTTTCTGAGCTTGATGCATAGCATCACTCCACTTACTGTGCACAATAACTCCTAGTACTGCTAACATGTTTTGGTTTAACAAACACAAGTACCTTCACCTCTTCACATGGAGCCAATTATCCCATGGTTTTTATAATAACCTCCTTATGTGGTAATAATAAAATAGCCGCACACTAGCCTCTGATTCAGAGATCCCCCAAATACCAGACTGAAGGCTATGTCCAAGGGTTTTGTTTAGTGCTGAGAAAAGAAGCCACGGCTTGTCTGATGCCCTGGGAGAACCATTAGCATTGTCTGTGACTCAATTAGTGACTCACAAAACTTCTGGTTTTTCCCCTTTTTTGATCTTAAAGCAGAAAAGACATTGAAGTCAGTTCAAACTGTTTATTATTCAAATTCACGTAGTATGAGAAAAGCAGACACCGACATTGATGCTATAAATTATTTCTTGGCTCTTCAACAAAGTATTCCTGTTGTTATTCAATGCATCAGCATCCAATAATAGCAAAACTTTGTTCGCCGTATTTAAAAAAAGAAGAGTTCTTTATTAAGTTGAATTACAGTAGGTGGTAAGGGTTATGAGCTCATTAATAAAGGAGGGAACAATGAAATAGCAATTTAAAGTTTGCTGTGATCAGGCCTACGTTATAATGCTATTTATAGAGAACCAAAATTGAAGTGGATGAACAAAAATAGGAGTATACATAACGCACATATACTGTTATACCACACACAGGCATACCCCGCATTAACGTACGCAATGGGACCGGAGCATGTATGTAAAGCGAAAATGTACTTAAAGTGAAGCACTACCCTTTCCCACTTATCGATGCATGTACTGTACTGCAATCGTCATATACGTGCATAACTCATGTAAATAAGGCATTTGTAACAGGCTCTATAGTCTCCCTGCTTGCGCACAGCTTCGGTACAGGTAGGGAGCCGGTATTGCTGTTCAGGACGTGATGACAGGCGCATGCGTGAGCTGCCGTTTGCCTATTGGGTGATATGTACTTACTCGCGAATGTACTTAAAGTGAGTGTACTTAAAGCGGGGTATGCCTGTACATATAGATTTACTGATGGATTTCAGAATTAATTAAAGTATGTGATCATTATGTAAAAAGCCAAGTAAGGTCAATGTGTAAGTTACATTTCGTTGGCCCTCTGGGTGTGATGGAGGCTTTAAGATGCTGGTGGCGAGTGAACATGTAAAGCTCTGAAATGTATTGCAGGGGGTCACCAACCAGAGCCGGCTGGGAGTTTGGCGGGGCTCAGTGCCGAGGGAGAGTGTGGGGCCTCTTACCTTTTCCTGCTCCTCATCTCCGGCATCTTCTCCACCTACGTCGTGTTGCCGTGACGTTGCAGCATCATTTGACGTTGTATTGTCATGGCGACGTGCCATGTGACGTCACAATGTCATGTCAACGCGTTGTCATGTTGTAATGGCGATGCGAGCTCATGTGACATCACAGCATAATTTCACACCTCATTGTCATGATGACGCCCGTCACAAGGAGAAGATGCCGGCATTAAGGAGTAGGAGGAGATGCCGGCGCTTACATAGGCTCCGCGCTCTCCCCCGGCAATCAGTTTAAATGTTATGGAGGAGAGCGTGAAGTCTCGGTAAGCAAGGGGCTCAGTGCGACTGCACTGATGGCAATACCATCAAACCGCCTCTGTCACCAACCCCTGTCAGAAGGACAGGGCCACCCCAGACAGGGCTACTGTTCCATGCCTTTCTCTCGACATTCAAACTACTGTGGCTGCCCTTCCTCTTAACAAACCGTGACCACCCCTGCTGCTTTCTCTCCCTCTGCTCAAAAAACCATGCCCCACCTCCCCCTCTGCTCAACAAACATTGGCCACCTCAACACCCATTCAACACCTGTGCCGGGACCCAGATCTGACCTCTGGCAAACCTGGTGGCGGGTCGGCACAAGGACATGAAGTTCTGTTCTCTTTCTCAAAACATACTGCTGAAACATTATTACAATATTGATTGCAATTCATGTTCCTCTCCGCAGGTAGACATGTTAATGCAGGAGCAGAACAGAAAAACATCAGTTTGACAAAGTTTGGTAAAAATATATATTTTTTGTGGGTAAAAAAAACCTCCAGGGCCACTTTTCTTCAGTTGCCAATAAGACTTGTATGTTTAATCGTGACTTTGTGTCAGTCCAATTGCAAGTGTATAAGTAAGAGGAATTTCAAATAGTAACAGGTGAGGTTTTATTTTTGTTCTACAAATTCAAGACCCCTTATCCAGGGCCCATTTAACCACTTCGCAAACTAGGCGGTCACCTAAAGTGCCAATGTTTGGGGTCAGCAAAAAACTGGGGATTTCATGTAGCAGCAGGGCCACTGACAGGTGGGGGGGACATCTGGGACTACTGTACCTGCCCGATAATTCAGGGGGCCTGGTCACCCTGCCAGCGACCCTAACATGTGCCAGATCCACAGAGGTGCCTTTCAGAGGGAGAGCTGGAGGCTGGTGGAACGGACAGGCACCTCCATGGACACCCTCTGACAGGCACCACTACAGGCTCCCTGTGTACTCCCTATGCAGACCCCCTTTAACAGTCCCACTTACAGGCCTCTTTGCAGTGTGGTCCCCCTCCTTCAGACCTCCAGCAGGCCCCACCATCCTCCAAGGCTGCAGGTAAGCACACTCAGCTCCTCTCCCGCTGTTGTGGACCTCCCTTACTATTAAATGTTTTTTTTTTTTACATAGGATTGAAGCAGGGCTCTCTGGAGCTGAACACCATTAATAGAGATACTTACCTCTGTAGGGGGTGCCGGTATCTCAGTGAAGTTTAAAGCCCCCGATCACGCGGGCCAATAGGAAGCTACACCGGATGATGTCACGGCTTCCTATTGGCCCGCAGGACATGGGAGCTTTAGCCAAGCTGTTGCGGCTACCGGCACCCCCTCTAGAGGTAAGTATCTCCTGAAACGGGGATCCCCAGAGCTGAAATTAAGGGGGTTCAGCTCCAGAGACACCATGCTTCAATCCAACATATATAAAGAAATGAAACAAAGAAAAGATGGCTTGGACTGCCGCTTTAAGAAGTAGGGTTTACATGTTATACAGAGCCAGTTAGTGATATGCCCTCCAACATTTAATTCCAGTCTTGAAAAGACAATTTGATAATATATGTCCTTTGAAGATACAAAAATGGAGTTCTGGGGCTAGTGAGGTATATAAATAATATCCATAGCACTTTGATGGCTATACAATCAATAGCAGGATGTCTCTATCCCTGAAGGCTAAAGGTAAGTGCCCTCCTATGCGTTTCGTACCCGCTGGTACTTTTTCAAGGAGTACATGTTTTGCCTGCTTGGATTTGATGTAGGTTGTGATATATTTTAGCGGACCCACGTTAGAGTTCTTCATAGATTAAATTATAGTGTGCAGAGCTTTTGAAAACTTATATTTTTTGTGCACTTGAAGAAAACCATGAAGTTTTAAAAGCTCTCTTCACTATACTTTCATATATTGTATGAAGAACTCTAATATTGGTTAGCTTAAAGGTATCACAACCTACCTCAAATTTGCTTTGCTCCAGGATTGACACAGCTGCTTTAACTTTAAAGAACATTACTGCTTAGACTAAAATTGCTAAAGCAGAAGCACTTGATTGTTTGAACTATTAATAAAGCTACATGCCCATATTTACTGCAATGGATCCATAAATAGCGATAAGAGCGTAAAACAGACTGTTAGATGTTGTTGTGTTATGGGAACTACGGGGTTATATTTGTTGACTTGGGGGAATAGGAAGAGAAGTTGGGCATTGCAACAATGTAGATATTCTGTGTTGCTCAGATGACCCTGGCGACTTGCAGAAAAGACTAGAGGTTTTTGGTATTTTCTAGAAACTCACAAGGGGAAGATCATAACAAGCAACTGAGGTCTTCACTTAGTTTTTTTCCCTTATGTTCTGGTTAGTTTTATAGAAAATGTAGGAGATAGTATTGGCAAGAGGGTTCTGTTGCACCTTCTTGTTGGATTCGCTTTATGGGACGTAGCCGAGCCTTCAGTTCTGGTCAATAGCAACGGTACTGATCTATTTAAGGCTCAGAGAAGCTGAGAATTGGAATGCTAATTAAGACAGGTTTGCCCTAATCCTGGACATTTGCCAGTCTTGCATTTATCCAGGTACTATTTGTCTAAAGCTCTTACATTCTGCAGAAGTGATGCGCCCCTGGTCTTAGGTAAAGAGGCTACCAAGACCAGGTGAACCTATTTTGCAAGGTCTTTTAAATTTAATATGTCCATTATTTGTATTTTTACCAAGTGGCAATGTCTTTCTAGATGTGACCTACTGGAGTGGCCAACGTTAGACCCTGTAACTGGCAGAATATAACTCCCACACACACTAAAGAAACAGAAGTCCAGCTACATTAGTAAGCGGTGCTAAGCCATATGACACCTTCCACCGCTAGAAGACACCTTATGGACTATGCAAGTAAATTATAATTATTAATGCTGATTTAGTTCTGATAAATAATAATATATTATTAATAATAATATTAAGCATGGTTCCCTTTTACCAAAGATGTTGTTCTTTTGGGAGTATAGCTATCCAGGGAATTTACATAGATTCTCTTCCAAAAGTATTATTTTCTTTTTTGTTGTGGAGATGCCTATTATCAACAAGTGTTTCTGCAGTACAGAATCTACCCAATGTGTGTCATAGGGCCTCATGCAGTAAGCGCCGATAAGGCTTTTATCGGCATTTTCCCTCCAAAATTGGATTTGAGATTCAGTAAGCGCCGATAAGTGCTCAAAATCGGCAGTTTTTCTTGCCGATAAAAATTTATCGGCATGCGGCTGCCAATAACCCACTTATCGGCACTCAGAAATGGAGATTTCATCGGCAATTGGTCCCGCCAACTAAAGTTGGCAAGTTGGAGGGGAGAAGGATCGGCAAGGTTGCCGGGACGGCACTTTAAAAAAAACCTCATCTCTACATCAATGGAGTCAATGGAGCGGGGACTTATAACATTATAGGACTGTTTACGTTCTATTGCTCATAATAAAAATGTGCTTGGCATTACAGTGTCGAGGTCATTCACTTCATCGTGTCAGCGCTTACGTTTATTATTGGCATAACATTGTACTTTTCAATGTTATGATGATTTGCGTGTCACATTAGTCTTAATGTTATGGTGTGTCAATGGAAAATCCTATACTCAACTCTTAAAGGAACAGGTCACATAATATGAAACATGTTACTTAAGTGTGCTTCAATTTATTATATGATGTAACACATCTCACACATCTAACAGATCCAGCGTATAGTAATGTTGGTATACATTACAGAATGCTTTGAATGTGTAACGCATGATCAAATGTAAATGTAGCTGTTTGTTTTCATGTTTACTTTGTGACCTCCCTCTTTTGATGACGTCCGCAATTGGACACTCAATAACATTGCATGTTTACATTGTACACGATGCATTAGAATCACTTCATGCTAACTTATACACACATCTATAATAGTTACTCATTTTTACACGATTGAAACTGAATCAATAGCAAGTATCCTGATGGCACAAAATTATGCATATGCACTTACAATTAGTTCATGTGAACAGGTGACAATAACATGCCAAATTACACATGTTGCAACCTAGTTTCTCAACGTCAATGTCATGGTTGTATCCTAATTAGATGACTGAGTGTTTAGTTCTGAAGTGGTACATGCATTACACATTCCAGAAATAGTTGCCAATAAATGGTTGTACAAAGCTTAACGTTACATCATTCGCAAATATTATAATTGCCTGGTGAACACACATAAATAATCCTTTTAATTGGTACTGGATACATGTTGGGAGTGAACAACTTGGATATGTTAATGTAACACCTTGCACTTCATCAAGTCACCTGACATCATCACATAGGTATTTAAAGGAGGGCAATTACCTGCGCATTCACAGCTACAGACCTGAAAATGATGCGACTGTTTATGAGACGGAGGAAGATTCTATTGGACGAGAGGCATGCTGATGGAGAGGATGTCACAGGCCAAGGAAGGGACAGGGACAGAGACAGGGACAGGGACAGTGACAGGGACAGGCACGCGGACAGGAGAGGGAGAGGTCGAGCGAGAGGGAGAGGGCAAGGAGATGAGAGGAGAAGAGAGAGGAGAGAAGTTGTGCCTTGTCCTCGTTTGTACAGGGAGAGAACCATGTTAGATGGGATGAGTGAGGAGGAGATTGTAAGTCGCTATCGTTTGAGTTCAGCAGCAATCTTAGCTCTTTATGAAGAGATACGGGGAGATTTAGATTTTGTGACAGCCAGAGGTCGTGCAGTCCCTGGGCTTGTTAAAATGCTGTGCTCATTACATTATCTTGCTTCCGCGTCATTCCAGACAACTGTGGGCATAGTGGGAGGGGTCTCGCAATCTACATTCTCGCGGGCCTTTACCCAGTTTCTATGTGCACTGAGTAGACGTGCTAGAAATTATATTCATTTTCCTACAGAGCACACAGTGTGGCTGGAAGTCAGGAATGATTTTTATACCATAGCCGGGATACCATGTATGATGGGTGCAATAGATTGCACCCATGTTGCTTTGATCCCGCCTAGTCGGAGTGAGCATGCTTACCGCAATCGTAAGCACTACCATTCCCTGAATGTACATGTGGTATGCGATGCCACGATGAAGATTATGCATGTGGTAGCCAAATTCCCTGGTTCCAGTCATGATTCCTCTATCCTGAGAAACTCATCAGTCTTCCATGCTTTCGAAGAAGGCTATTTTGGAGCTGGTTGGCTGGTGGGTGAGTACATATTATGATGTGTTAACAAACAACTCTAGTTTTTATATGAACTGTTCAATGTAATAATGTTAACACAAATTGTTTCAGTTTTTGGCACGATGGATTATAGGTGACTCAGGATACGGAATTAGGCCGTGGCTGTTGACCACTGTGGCAAACCCTCAATGTGAAGCAGAGGAGAGGTACAATGTTGCCCATATATCTACCCGATCCGTCATAGAGAGGACATTTGGGCTTCTGAAAACACGATTTCGGTGTTTAGATAGAACAGGGGGGCATTGCAATATAAGCCTGCTAAAGTGTCAGATATTGTCATTGCATGTTGCATTTTGCACAATCTGGCACTCCGCAATAATGTACAAACTGACATACGTCAGGGCTTGGAGGAGGAGCATCCCTTACATTTACCAGCTGACACTGAGAAAACAGCCGGTGGTGTGGAGACACGTCGGAATGTCATAAACACCTATTTTTCATGTATGCAAATACATATATGTTCATAGAACTACATAGATGTATTAATTCATTGTAATAATAAATACATTTGTACAAATACCATTCACTTAGGAAACAGATGAATATGGTTCGCACACCTTTCTCTTCTCTGCTGTGTGGACAATTGCATGTGGCACCAGTATGTCATTCATCAACAGGTTGTATTATACTTCTTACCAATAAAAGGTGTTGTGTGTACGTGAAGAAATAATGTGTACAAAATCTATATTTTATGTACATGCTATTTTTGGTTATGCATACACAATAAACCTACTATGTCGATAGTCAATAGCTAGTGCAGTATGGTAACATACAATGTTTCTTTTGGAGTGTGACATGTGTGTCACAATGATGTGTACACTATTGTGTATTTAAGATCATATTTGACGTATTATAGATTTTGTTTCATACCACATACAAAATTGTCACTTCTGTGTGTTGCTTACCTTAATGAACATGTCATGACAATGATTTATATTCATTCATGTTTTCTTTTTCAAGGTATATCACTCCAATTTCTGCTCATGGTATGTATTTCAATTCACATCTGTCGTAAGATGTGCAAAACTTGATACAGGTATAGTTACAGGATGTATAAACAGAACGTTATGAAAAAGATTTGACAATTGAAACATGTCGTTACTGTATTGTGTCCGTGCATTTATCTACACTTGGTGGTTATTGTGCAGTGTGTTTTCTTATCATTACGTACATTACATAACATGTAATTTTGGCAACGTCACAACATCCATTCATGGAATATAGTGGTGGGGGGAGAGAAGGGGATAAACCCTGCTCAGCTAGTGATTATGGGAGGAGAACATCTACTCATGCACATGAGCGATGTTAACACTCAATGCATGTTTGTATGAAAAGACCCTAATGTGTTAAACATCATTAACATTGCAATGTATGTAATTAGTTCTTCTCTCACTTCATCATCATGTTCATTACTACATTGTCACATGTGTATGTATAAGTCAAATATGTGTGTTGATTTGACGTTCATCTAACATTTGTCAATATGTTAACACCATTCCAAAGTATAGTTTTTTGAATTCTCTACTTTTCCTAAATCATTCAACACAATGACAATGTAATTATTAAAAATTTTATTTCATTCACATTACTTATTCAAAATGATCATGAACCTTTATAACTACTGTCAACATATGATTCTAAATGAAGTATACATTTACATACGCACACATTTCAGCAACCTACTGTGTGTGTGTGTGTTGTCGTCTTGGTGTGATGCATGTATTTCTACCAGAAATAATATAAAGCAACATAATAATTCTCTTATGGCAGGTTTCCAAACACACACACACACACACACACACACACACACACACACACACACACACACACACACACACACACACACACACACACACACACACACACACACACACACACACACACACACACACACACACACATATATATATATATATATATATATATGTAGCCATGCTATAAAATGGTCTACAGTTTCTCTCTCATGCTGGCAGTAAGCCTGGTAAGTTACAGGGTTGCCAGCATCAATCATGGAGGTTTGCCCTCACACCCTGGTGAGGTGTCATATGTATCCAAGGGGAGTGGTAACATGCTCTGAGTCCACCGTTAGTGACATCAGAGATGTGTCAGGTTCCTGAGGTATATAAGGCACAGCACTGTCTAAAGTTAGTGTGTTATTAAGGAGCAAGTCTGAGTTGAGACTGGAGAAAGAAGGGCACTAGTGCGTTAACTAGTGGCCCCGTTCAAGGTCAAGCAGCAGCCAGGCTGACAAGGCCTACACTGTGTCCAGGGACCTGGCACAGGGGTGATTTCCCTAGAGGGAATAGGGAATCCCACTCCATTAGGAGGGCATACCTTTTAAAGGGAAGTACTGTGAAGAATGCACGGCTATGCTGGAAGCTGGGGAGGGCAGCTGGCCCATACCACCAAGCAACAATAAAGATGACCTTGATTAAAGACACCCTGTGAGTTAAGGAATTACTCTGCAGAGGAGGGCACCACGGAGGAGTTCCTCATCAGAACCATCCCCTTGCGGACACAGGGATCCTGATGAGGTGGAGGCGCTGCACTGGATATAGGTAGGACTCATGCCCACTACCTCAGCTGCCTGTCTGGGTTGGCAATCCCCACACAATAACATGCGGGAGACTCAGGAGTTCTGTTGCCAACAGGTGCACCACCAGACACAACCATGTAATGGGGACTGGTTAGACCACAGGGGCCAATGTGAGATTGGGTGGGTCAGGCCAGGTCAGAAAATCCGTTACACACATATATATATATATATATATATTAATTTTTTATTTTTGTAGGACAACTAGATATAAATATATATAGATAGATATAGAGAGAGAGAGACACATATATACAGATATATATGTAGGTATGATTATATTGGGAAGAAAGTATAAGTAGCAGCAGAAATATAGATAAGTACTATAACCTACGACACGCCAAATACAGTAACATTTGTCACCTGGTGGAAATGGAGCCGAATAAATTCTGATATCTCTGTCCCCTGGCAAACCCTCCACGACGACAGGAAGAATTTTTTCCCGCATCTGCTCCTCCAATGGAGTTAAGATTAGAGCTTGTGCTGGCGGCCCACCTCCAGTGCCAGAAGCATGCATCCGTTGTGCTTGGATTTTTTTCTTTAAGTTTGCCCTATCATCGAATCTCTTGCGACAATTTGTCCGGTCCCTGACATGATTCCCACACGCAGACACAGCCAATGTTATTTGCTCCCACATTTCATTTTTGGATGCTGAACTTGTCCGCCCTTGAAATACATACAAAATATATGACGTCAATTATTATTAGAAAAACGATCAGTTGCCTAAACTGCTACCTGTTCCAAGAGATACCAAACATGGTGGTTTAGGTGGAATATGTGTACCACATGAGCATTTACGTGGAAACATACAAATGTAAGGAAGCTTGCATGAATATTGTATGAACTTTGTCAAACTTTTTAGACTGATTGTTATGGTCGTTATAAAGCATGAAGGAATATGTGTGTAACAATTAACTTTCATTGATAGATATTATAGAATAATATTTTGATATTAAGACATCTCACATGACCTAGGATAACATGTCCTTGAACAATCAATGCAAAGATAGACTTACCTAGTAAATGGCCATACAGAGAGTCATAGTGCTCCAAAATCCCTGTGACAAGAACTCTGTTATCCTCTTCATTGAACCGAGGTTTACGTGGCCGCTCCACATGTTTCCTCCGAACACGTGCAGGCCCAGAGCTTGGCTGCTGCTGACTGGACTCTCCTTCTTCCAATGGAAGAGACTCCAAAAGCGGGCCACCACCAACCACCCCACCACCAGACACACCAGCAGCACCAGCAGCAGACACCCCATCAGCACCAACAAAAGACACCACAGCCGCACTAGCAACAGAGCCACCAGCAGCACTCGCACTCCCAGCAACACCAGTCGCACTCGCAGCAACAGCACTCCCCTGAATCCTACGTTCACTCAGACGCGTACTCACACGACTACCAGTACCACTCACACCAGCATCACTCTTCCCATGCCTTGTGGCCATACCTCTAGCACTCACAAAGAACAGAAAATAAATTTAAAGACAATTGCACTGAACACTTACAAAGTGAAAACAAGACAAAGATGTTAACAAAACAACACAGGACAAACCTCTCACAATACACAACAACTCTCTCAGTCAATATGAAATATGTAAATCGCCCAGCTCTGTGTGTCTCTCTCTCTGTCTCCCAACAACACAGAGAATGAATAAAAATACACGCTGCCTTTAAATGGGCCGCTCAATCCAAAACATGCTTGCTTCGGCAGATTCAGCAAGAAGTTTCATTGGCGAACCTAACACCACCCCGCCATGCACGCCGATACACCTGTGTGTGATCGGCAAATCATCGGCAGAGTGGGAGCAAATGTTTTCGGCTTTATTCGGAAGAGATTCGGCACTTATTGCATACGGAGAGGGAAAATCGGCAGAATCATGCCGATAAGGTACACTTGGCGATTGCACTTTTTCGGCGCTTACTGCATAGAGCCCATAGTCTCAAACTCATAGTGCAAATTCCTTTAATTACATTTTTAAATTAATTTATGGTCAATGCCAACATGTTGCCAAATTCTAATAAGTTCCTTCTAACAACATGTAGACGCGCTGATTCTACAGCCAGCTCCAGGCTAGTACAATTCCCTCAAAAAAGTGTATTGTTGAAATATCGTTTAAAAAGGCACATTGATGGTGCTTATATGCTTATATATTTACAGATTTATAGATACTTACATGTTGATGATTAAATGAAGAGCCTTATTGTGAGTTTCACACAGGACTGAGATTAAAAAAAACGTGATATTAACCGTGTTAAAGTAGCATTACAGGTTCACTTTAATTGCAACTCTGGGACCCCCCTGCTGGCAGAGATACTTATCTCCGTAGGGTCCTGCAGAGTATAACGGTCCAGGTCACGCGGGCCAATAAGAAGTCGCACCGAATGATGTCACGGCTTCCTATTGGCGAGCATGACGCGGGACATTTAAATGCCGTCATTAGATTAAAGATCACAGTTTCTCTGCTTGCCGGGATACCGGCATCACTACGGAGGTAAGTGTGTCTGCAAACAGGGGCTCGCCAGAGCTGGAATGAATGGGGCCCAGTTCCGGAGACATCCTGCTTCAAACCCGTAAAAAAGCGTTCATTGGACCCTTCGTGTTTTTAAAAAAAAAAATAGGATTGAAGCGGGGGGTCTCTGGAGCTCAACTGAGTTGATTTCAGCTCCGGCTACCCCCTGCTTCCCAAGATACTTACCTCCGTAGGGGGTGCCCGTCTCTCTCTGTTGTTTAAATGTCTGCGTCACATGGGCCAATAGACAGCTGCAAGGGATGATGTCACAGCTTCCTATTGGCTCGCTGGACATGGGACATTTAAGCCGTGATTATGTTAGCTGAAACAGGCCCAGCCAGAGCTGCTACCAGCACCCCCTTTCCGAGGTAGGTACCTCATGAAGTAGGGGGTCACTTGAGCTGAAATCAACGTGGCTCAACGCCGGAGACCCCCTGCCTTCAAATCTATTTTTTTTTAAAATGACAAGTGTTCCCAGGAGTGCTGCTTTAACGCTGGCTAAACTTTTACATCCGCTTTGCTGCCAGAGAACGGTGTGTTATAGGCATCGCTATGAGGAAAAGGTCATGTCAATGCATTGCAGGCCCTACAGACAGGGCAGGGTTTAGGTACAAATAAGTGCAGGTTACATAGAGATTACAGGCAATGTTTGATTTGACATGTAAATAGTTCAGTGAATGAACAGGAAGTACCCTTACACATGCACTTTTCTGTTCTAAAAAAAATGATATCATTTATTTACTTATGTTACTGTCGCCGGATTACTAGCTAAATACTGCTGCACATTTATGTTTGCCAGGTCCTAAGCTCCTATTAGTGCTACTCTCTACCTTCCACGATAGAAAGCAGATAACAGTGAGAGGCTGAAAAACATAGTATTTTGCTTTCATTAAGGTGTCATTAATGTTGGTAAATCACCCGCTCAATTATCTTAAGAGTTAAATAACAAATGACCACGGAGGTACGATTAAGGTATAATAATGAACGGGTTTTAAACTAGGTAGGCTCCCAGGGCAAGATGGAATTACACTGATATTAGGGTGTCAACTAGAAATGTGCATGAAAAGAGCTACAGGTACAGAAAGTCCAAGCATTGAAATTGAGAGGCAGATGTACAGATACCAGAAAGAAAGTCAAGTCGTGTGTGCATTGAATAACAGCCAATTATCAGTGGTTTTACTGTTTGGCTCAAAGAATTTAGAAGAACAGCGACAAAGGGAAATCTGATATATTACAAGGAAAATATTACTGCTTCTTTA
Source organism: Ascaphus truei (assembly GCF_040206685.1). Classification (NCBI taxonomy): domain Eukaryota; kingdom Metazoa; phylum Chordata; class Amphibia; order Anura; family Ascaphidae; genus Ascaphus; species Ascaphus truei. The sequence goes on along the minus strand of NC_134485.1, from coordinate 25,784,858 downwards.
ACCTTGTGCCAGTTCTGGGATCTAGGGTCTGGTTTTTCCACAATGACTTAAATAGTCAAAGAAAGCATTACGTACTGTATATGAGCTTCTGAAACACTAGATGGTGATCAGAAAATATGTTTTCAACAGCCAAGACACAGGATAAGATTTAAAAAAGAATAATATGATTCCTTATTAAATTGCGGTAAACTAGGGCTTATTGAGTGTGATTCTTCTGTGTGATAAAGGAAATGAAGAAAAATGATACTAATTTATCATATGATAGCATTCATTTTAACGGCACTTCTGTTAAAAAAAAATTGTCCGTTTATAGCATAATTTAATGAAGAAATATTGGGTTTTCGTTTGCTCGTTTTTATGAAGTACAGTTTACACAAGACTGATAAGTTGCCAATGAAATCTGTAATTACACTTTTTTTAAAGTTTTTTTTCAGTGAAACAATGAATTGTTGAAGGCATTAGTTACTTATTTGTTATTATATGATTGTCACGTGTATTACTGCTGTGAAGCGCTGTGTACATTAATGGTGCTACAAATAAAGACATACATACATGTATGAGAGAGAGAGGGGGGGGGGAGAATGAGAGGCAGAGGGGGAGAGGGAGAGAGAGATTAGGAAGTTTGCAAAACACACTGCAACTAGCTTTGTAATTAGCTCAAGTTTGATATAAAATCAATCCTGAATGTGGGTGTAATTGTTATGCTGTGCTCGTCACAAACTAGACGAGACCCCTGTGCTGAGATGGGATAGTAGCCACCAGCCACAGAGACCCCGTCCGGAATGTAGAGTAGTCTTGCTGGCCGAGTCTAGGGCAGGAGAAGTGAGAGTAAACGTATACTTGCCGAGTCCGATGCAGTAGAGGTCCAGAGCGACCGAGGTACTATTGCCAAGATCAGAACTGGAGAAGTGCGGAAGGTCGGAAGGTCGGAGTCCAGAGCCAAGGGTCAGGGCAGGAGAGATACGGATGGTCAAAGTTCAAGCCAAGGTCGGGGTTCCAGAGAGCGAGGGTTCCAAAGGCAGGCAGAGTTGGTACACGGGTAAGCAGAACTAGGACAAGGTAACAAGACAAGGGAGGCAGAGGCAAACACCAGGTAACAGAGTCTATGCTCAGCCGAAGTGCCAGTGGCACAGCTGAGCATAAGTAGCAGGCAAGGACCAATCACCGCAGGGGGTGGAGCGGGGGCGTGACCCTAGCGAGGAGCAGGGATAGGTCAGAAGGGAAGAGACAGCTGGTAGCACAGGAACTAATGAGTTCCTCTTGACTCGTCGCTCGGGGGTGTTGTACGTGCGTCGCATGCGCGCCACACGCCGGTGACGCGTCTCGCTTCTGCCCTCCAATCCCGCGGTGCGGGGTCTGTGCCTGCGCAGCGCGTCAGCAGGGACTGACGCTCCCGAGGGGAGCGCACTGCACGTGCGGGGAGAGGCGTGTGATAGAGGAGGATAGTGCGGAAGGTTGCCAGCAGGTGTCGGGCCGGAGCGGAGGTAAGTGAGGGTGCGCAGAGTCCGCGCGGGGGCGCGCAAGGGACCGCGAGTCGTGACAGGAATGTATTCCCATATTACAGCCAAATAGCAAAATTATTGAAATCTTAACATGTTCCCCTGATTCTGTGGTTCTCAACATGCATGTACAGGTATCGTGGTGTACAGTATATAGCCTGGTCCTGTATTTAAAAGAAAAACTTGAAACTTGAAAAATCAGATTGAAGTACATGTCCAAGGTCAGAGAGCCTTGGGCTCTGTGCATACTGTATAAAGCTTGCTCCCCTATTCCAGAGCACTGGCGCTTGTTTAACAAGATAACATGATCAACAGTATCCAAAACCTTTGCAAAATTTAGGAATGTTGCACCAGTGAGTTGTCCCAGTTCTATTCCACACTGGATCTCGTTGCAAACTTTTAGGAGGCTTGCAACCGTGGAGTGTTTGGGGCGAAAGCCAGATTGGAATTGGCTAGGGAAATTTGTTTTGGTATAGTAATCGCTTAATTGGGAGTGGACACATTTTTCCATTACTTTGGATAGAATTGGGAGAAGAGAGATTGGCCTGAAGATTGAGACAGTGTTTTTGTCCCCACTTTTGAAGATTGGGACAGCTCTGGCAGTTTTCCAGGTCTTGGGGATATGGCCTGCAGACAGGATAGAGTTGATTAAGGAAGCAAGCGGTTTGGCAATGGCTGGGGCACAGAGTCATAGGAACTTTGATTGCAGTAAGTCAGGTCCACATTGGCTGCTTATTTTTAGTTTGAGGAGCGCTTGTGTAATCCCCTCTACAGATACTGGGACAAATTGAAAATTGTGGGGCTGTAGGGATCTTCCCAGGTTGAAGTTCATGTTTGTAGTTCGGGATGCGTTTTGCTAATAGAGAAATAGCACATCCCACAATGTATTGATTGAATGCGTTTGTAGTGTCAGAGGGATTTGTCAGAGTAATATCCTCCTTTTTGATATTAGATTGATTGTTGATGGCTAGAAGGCTGTAATATATTTTTGACGACCTTTCAGAAGTTAGCTGGATTTGATGTATTCTGGTGAAGATTGTCAGAGTAATATTGGGCATTTGTGTGTCTTGTGCATGTATTCTGCCTGCCTGCCAATAAAAGCCTTTTGAAGATTTTTATACTAAATATTTTAAAAGTGCTTTGTTTTCTTATGATTTTCTGCAAAAAAAGTAGCACCTTTTAGAAGGCCGTGTTAATATACAATAAGTGTATTAAAGGAGCAACCCAAGCAGCCTCTCCCCCCACCCCCATTTATGTCCATAGGTTTGAAGCAGGGAGTCTCCTGAGCTGAACCCCATTCATTTTCACTCCAGGGATACATACATCTGAAGGGGTGCCGATGTCTGGTCAAAATTTAAAGCTCCCGCATCACCTGGGCCAATAGAAAGCAGCACTGGATGACATCACGGCTTCCTATTGGCCCACAGGGCACGGTAGTTTTGAAAATCCCCCACTACATGAACCCAACTAGTGAGCGAGAGTAGCTACCAGCACCCCCTACGGAGGTATGTATCTCTGGAAGCAGGGGTCCCCAGAGCTGAAATTAATGAGGTTCAGCTCCAGAGACCCTCTGCTTCAATCCAATGTTAAAAGAAATTTAAAAAAACCTCAGCTTGGATCGCCGCTTTAAGCTATGATGCTTTAACTTGGTATAAAAAAAAAATCAGTATATACTGTACTAATTTGACCACATATCATGTTATTGTTTGTGCCGGTGACACCATCAAACTAAGACTATTTGGCCTGCAGACTGAGATGGGATAATTTGATACCTTTAACTCTAATTGTTAAAACGTGAAGATTAGGCCCTCTCCTCCCATTGCTTACAAATAAGTTATTATTCCTTAACTTTTATGTGGGACACAATTTTTATTTGAAATAAAGTCTATAGAAACACACAAAAGAAATCTGGAGGCTGCACATGAAAAGCCTAACGGATTCTGGTAAGCAGCTGGCTGGTAATTCGAGTGGCTAAAGTGCAGCCTTTCCCTTTTGTGTGCTTTCTCCTGGAGTGGGTTATTGGATCTCTTATGGCAGGTGCTATTGGATTAAGGCAGAAGCTGGTCAGGCACAAACATTGAATTAGTGGTTTCTGTTTAACTCCAATGAATCTGATCTGTTCGCAGACAGAAGTTTTCCCGTCTAAGGCGAGGTCCAAATCGTACAGCGTTTTCTGAGCATATTTTACAAAGAATCCTCTTCTTAATAAATTACATTTTTATTGTGGTCCAATTGGAGTAACATTTCCAGGAGCGTAACAAAGCCACGGGGGATCACATGAATCCTATTGAGATGCTCCCCTTGTGATAATGGCAGCATGAAGACCCGTAGTTTGGTTGCGTTTGGCTTGTCACATCTGCATATGTTACTTTTCATAACCTGTCTTTGCTAAATGAAAATGGAATTAATACTAGTAAGTTCTTTACGGTTCACTGTTAGGCGAGCATTAACAAACAGTAAGTTAACAGGCTTAAAAAGAGAGGGTCCTTTAGCCTGATAACAAAGTCATATAACGTTTTCAAAGCGGTAACTAAGTTTATTTGTTTGCTGTTTCCTTTCATTTGGTGAGAATCAATCATTAATAATGTTATATACGTTATTGGATTTTATTTTCATTGTGCTGATTTCTTAAACACAATGGATGATTATGCGAGTTTATGATATAGCCTATGCACAGTATGCTAAATGAGGTTTCAGCTAAGGCTAAATATATCCCTCAAGGAAAGGCATCTTTATGGATATACTCAATACTAATGTCAATTCAGTTAAATATGGATGACTATTTATATAGTATTTAAAAAATAATAGTACTACTACTTTGTCATTACATTCAATTAGGCTATTATCTTGCTGTTCAATTAAAGGGGATGATTCTATATGTGCCGAAGGGGCCAATTGGGCTGCCTTCGGACATAATTCTCAGATGAAGTCAATGGAGAATTTCGGTAGAAAACGGCTTGATCGGTCCCTTCGGCACATATAGAATCAGTCCCGAAGAATGACGTCCATCCAATTTGTGGGATCCATCTACTGTATACAGTATGTCTATTTATTTCTTTGATTTGCCACGGCATGGTTCCCACCTGACAAAGGATATTGATACTTATAAAATAGATAACGTCATGTTAAAAATGTAACAACCTTCTGAGGATCTACCCCCTGGTGTCAACTCCTTCTGACCGTGGGCAAATAATTGTATCTGCCTGTGCCTCAGGCACCAAAATATAGAGATTGTAAACTTCATGGAGCATGGCTGTAAAAGGTGTTCTACAGAGCTGCAAACGTCGTTGTTATTGTGAAGCTGGGAGAAAAGCGCCATATAAAATAAAGTTATTATTATTATACTACACACAGTGCATTACATGTTCAAACTCCTATCAGGGGGTTTGGAAGGGTAGTGATAGAGATCCCGTTGTGTTCTATTGAGTTGTGTTTGGGTTGAATAAAGTTATTAGACAGAGAAGAGAAGCGCAATACACGTGTAAGCTAATTTGTTAGCTACTATCATTGAGAATTGGCCAGAGTTGTTTGATATTATGAAAGTTATATTATTATATTATATTATAAAGAAAGTCTACAAAATACACTGGTCTTTGAAAGAGATGATGTCATCTGAATTAAAAAGAAAATGATGGGCTTTACTGCTGCGGCCCCTCCTATCCTCCGACTTACCCGGAAAAATGCGGGTATGTTATCCGACTCTCATGGGCCTTCTCCGCGCGGCCCGAAATCAGCTTATAGTGCTAATAGCGCTAGACAATGAAAGCGCTTAGCGCTAAACAATAGAAATGCCCGCAGGTGCCCAAAACAGCCGAAAACGGCCCCCATCAGCCCGCGATTTGCCCACGATTTTTAAAATCGCGGGGAATAGGCCGCAGGAGAATAAAGGCGGCCGCCACTGTAGGTATCAAATTATAGGGGGTAAGATGTTCAAAGCAGTGATACAATCTGTTATCATTAACAACTATATTTCACATAGCTCTTTTCTCCCAACGGGACCCAAAGCGCTTCACAATTACAGTATAGTGCGCGGTACGCAGGACATAGGAATGTTTTTTTCACAGACACAGTACAGTCCCTGTCCAGATGAGATTACAATCTATCTCCCTGCGCCTGGGACACAACAGCATTAAGTGACTTGCCCAAGGTCACAAGGAGCTGATAGCGGGAATTGAACCAGGTTCCCCTGATTCAAACTCAGTGTAATTGTGTGTCTACTCACTGAGCTTCTCCTTCGAAAATAATTATATTATCATTATTTGCAAAGCAATAGATGATAGGTCCTCCCAGATCCTTGGTATGGAACATTATTTTGCGACGATTCCTTGGAACGTTTCAGACTAGGGGGCCTATGCAGAGAGCAGCGCTATTTCGAAATTCGCCATTTTTTGGAGAAAATCGCGCAGAAAGCAGCAGAAAATGGCGAGTTCCGAAAAACGCGCCAATTTTTCTTTTCTATTTGTAAAACTCGCCTCGCGGCTGGCGAGAACCTCAATCTCGCCAGTTTTAAAAATATCCGTATGCAGAGAGGCGCGAACGGCATCTAGCGGCTGTTCGCGCCAATAAAATGGCGCGATTGTCTCCGTTTTGCCTCGCCAAAAAAAACTGCCGCTCGCGGCCATTGCAAAGGGAAAAAAAAAGGCGCGAATTTGTTTTAACACATTTCTGAAGCGCGCATCTCGCCAATTTAAACTCGCCACACGCATCCATGTTAAACATAGCAGAATTCGCACTTTTCTGCATATGGAGATTAAAACTCTCCAAAAAAGCTACTTTTTAATAAATTCGCCAATTTTAAAATTCGCTGCTCTCTGCATAGGCCCCTAGGAGCGTTATCTCATACTGTATGGTAATACTTTCCACTGATGGCTTTTTTACATAATGCACTGTAGGTGTTGGGATAACACCTTAGAAAAGTCCCTCTTGGTGATTTTGGGTCCCTGTGGGTTATCTGATAATAACAAAGCCCTATAGTGCCTTTTCACCATCTGAGCCATGCTTACATAAGCAATGATTACGACCACAAATCATGTGTAAATCCTGCCACACAAGTTACTCTCATTGCAGATACACAGATGCTGACAAAGGATAAGGACCATTTAGCACACAAGGTTTTTTTTTTTATGTTTATTTATCTGAGACAATTAATTGATCAATTTGACTTATGCATAGTGAAATATTCATAATTGAATAATATAATTGTTTTTGCACAATGTTAGCCTACGGAAATATTATGGGCGTTTCTCAATTTTTTTTAGCTTGGCTATTAAAAGTTTTAGGATCTTTAGATTCTAAAGATTAGCAAAAAAGAAACCTCTTATACCATAATCAATCATCATCAGTCATCTCGAGAGTCAGCATTTGCAGCACCGATAAACTTTGAGACCATATCACACTATTGCATGGAATGTATCAGTGGAAACAATTCTGACTCAGGCTTTTCACCTTTTTCTCAAGAGATTTTTTCTCTTAATACATTTTTTTTCTCTTCCCCAAAAATCCACGTGGTGAATTAATGTTTAATTATGCGTAAATGTTAAAGATTTGTTTTCTGCAAATCGCGTATATTTCAACTGTTTATTAAATGAGAAAATGAGAAAGGTATGAAATAACTGGAATTCTCGAGTTAGATAATGATTTTATTTGAAAAAAAAAGCATTTTGATGTATTCTGGTGCTGTGGCATTGTTTATCCCATTAAAATAGTATTTATTATTATTATTAATAATTCGTAAAGTGCCCATATATTACGCAGTGCGGCACAATGGGGCTACAGAGATTTGATCATTCCATAGACGGTTACAAGTGAGGATGAATATGCACACACAGGTACAGAAGGTAATGTGGTCCCTGGTCGTGAGAGCTTACAGTCTAGATAGAATAAGGAACAATGTTGAAGAAAAAGGTAAGGTGACTTCTCATTGTGGGATGGTATATTCCTTAGGGGGGAGTATGGTCCAGCCGCACAGCTGGTCCTATTAAGGTTTGGGGGTGTTGATGTTGAGGGGTGTTAGCGTAGAGTTTGTTCTAGCCGCACAGCTAGTTCCAATAGGGTTGGCTATGGTGGTGGGGGGAGGGTGTTAGGGGTGTGCTAGATAGGCTCCCTTGAAAAGGTGAGTTTCTGGGAAGCTTGTAAATGACTGAAAGCTGGGGGAGAGTCTAACCTTCAGCGATTCATGTCACACACGATCGAGGTGCTGTAGCTCGCTCAGAATTCGGAATGATAGGCTTCCAGAAATGTATCACAATACCAATGTCCTGTCATTTCTCTAAAATCAGTGCTTGGTCAAATGTTGCTATGCAAAAAAGTAAATTAGCCCAAATGCATCTTGATTTTTTTTCTATCAATGTAGACACCCATCAAACCTGTCTGTGTCTTCTTCCAAATAGTCCCTATGATTCTCATGTGTCCCACATTTGTCCTGGGCTCACTGAGACCGCACCCATCTCGTTGATAATATTTCTGTATGCAGTCTATTTTCTTAATGCTGTGCCTCATCATGTTGTATGATGTGACCTTTCACCACTACATTGCCTCGTTATATAGGGTGACCATTTTTTCCCAGTGAAAATCTGGGACAACTGTTGCCCTCACGACTGCTCATGCCAGAGCCGACGCGCATGCGTGAACGACCCATATGATTGCACATGCGCAGCTGACAAGAGCCGATCGCACGTGCATGGCTGGCAAGAGCCAGAACGGCTCTTGACGGCCGCGCATTCGCAATCGTCTGTTGTCGGCAGCGCATTCGCTATCGGCGTGGAAAACCGGGACATTTTGGGACTTTTTAAAAAGTCGTCGGGTCACAATCCCAAAAACCGTGATAATCCTGGCAAAAGCAGAACGTCTGGTCACCCTATCGTTATACCAAAACATCACCTTGCTGTACTCAAATGATATATTTTATATGGCTTCCTAAAAGAAAATGTTGCTTGCTTTTAGACAAAACAATATCGCGACGATAACAAATAGTATTGTCACTTGTACTTGGCTGATTTGCACAATGCTCAGGTTTTACTTTCCTATTGCCAATTATTTGTATGGCAGATTGTACTCCAGGCAATTGGTACATGTACTGCCATATAGTACCTCTTAAAACTGTAAGACACAGCAAAGTTGTGATGCTGGCATTTCTCAAGATAAAATCGTTATTAGTATTTTTATTGCCTAAAAATATATACACAATTAGTGTACTGCATCAGATTAGTGAAAAGTCCCCAAATCTTTAGAATGTACTATTTCTTTGTTTAAAAAATAAACAGCAATGATGTCATCCATATAAGCATTACCTTTATATCTGCACTTGTTTGTCCTTATTTGGTATGTAATTCTATTTATCTCATATACATAACTCTGTACCTCCTTTGTACCACGCTGTGGAATATGTTGGCTCTTTACAAATAAACAATAATAATAATAATTGGTGGGTATGTGTTTCCTAGGGTTGCCAAGTGTCCGGTATTGAACCAGACTGCCCTGTATTTGGACACTCTGTCCAGTAAAAAGTTAGACATAATACTGGACATGTATGTGTCTGATATTGCCTCTCTGGACATAGTCACCTGGCCAGCTTGGGGGGCAGCGGGATTCCCCGAGCAGGGAGAAAGCAGGACTGCTGCTAGGGGGCTGGGCAGCTTCCTCAATCCTGATTGGCTGCATTACCCAGGGAGCAGCCAATCAGGAGGTGTCAGGAGCCTGGAGGTGGGGCCAAGGAGAGTAGGAAACAGCATGGACAGAGAGAGGTGTGTGTGGCTCGCACCTTTCACCATTGTGTACAGTATTTTTGGAAAAGGCAACTGTAATGTTTCTCCTTTGCAGTTAACCTGTAGCCCCTTCGGCCTGTTATACTGTTTGTTACTTTCTATTTGGCTTTGAATGCTATTACTACTTAACTAATGTGACCGAAGCATGTTTTGCTTGTGCTGCCACTGCTGAGATAAACTGCAATCACTGGAGCAGACTTGCAGAGCTTAGTAAATCTGGCTGTTAACGCTCACAGATATTTAAAATATGTAACCACGGCATTCAGGCTTCTGGCTGTAGTAGTGGAATGTTTACAGTGTGTGGGGAACGTGGCTGAGGTCCTCATACTACGTCTTTACACTGTTCTCTAGCAATAGACAAGTGTAAAAGACACTGGGACAGAACTTGATCAGACCCGGCAAGATCTCTACTTGTGTGTTAGAGTGAGAACAAACCACTCGGTTACAGTTCAAAGGCTTTCATAAGTGTGCATAAAAGTGCCAAATAATAACAATAATCCCTAAATACACAAGCAGATGCAAACGCCAAAGAACCTAAGAAATGCGTCCTTACAAATTATTGCATTGAATCCTTAACAGATATCGAATCTGCAGAGGTAACGGGCGGATTTGTAGGTATTTGATTATTTCATGAACATCCACCTGTCACAATCGTGTTGTTTTCGAGTGAATTTGCACTTCCTGCATATATTCTAAATGGAACATAGTACAAATGGGGTCTTGCTTAATTTATTGTGCCAATACAATCAACAGTTAAATGTAAGGTTCAATGTGCTGCACACGCCGTATGTATGTATGTATGTACTGTATGTATATATGTCTTTATTTATATAGCGCCATTAGTGTACATAGCACTTCACATTAGTAATATTATGCTAGAAGAAGTTCAGTAGATGTGGAAACATAAATAGCTAGAATGTTTTTTGTCTATGTGAGAATATCTATGTGACACTATGTGTCAAAAACAGCCTAACATAAGAAGCGAAGGAAAAAGCAGCCTAACATAAGAAGCGATTTGCATACGGTACATGTTGCCCTATCTCCTACAGCAGGGTGATTGTGGTAGAATTAGTGGTGTATGTGGCTTTTCTCTTCCCACAAGACACAACCTAATACTTTACATGTTTGTCGTATGTGCATCCAACCAGTGTAAACATCAATCATTTCATACCACCTTTACTTGCTAGGTATTCACAGAATTGCTGCTCACAGAAAAGAACAGATGCAGCTATTCATTTTTGTTCAAACAAAAGACGTCCATTTTAATGAACAAAAACCAAGTGATAATAAGAAAGAGCAAGCACAGCTGAAGAGAACATTAACATTCTACACATCTGTGGAAAATGTAAATAATATATAAATATGTATATAAATATGTATATAAATATAATTTCAGCACAACCCAAGTGTTGCTGACATAGTTGCGGGTTACTTTTTCTTTGATGTAGTTTGTGTAATAAACATGTGTGTTACTGATTATACAGCGTTTAACATCTCACTTATGCTAGTGTTGCGAAGGTATTATTTAAGCAGTTCCTTCTACAGTGCATGCACAATGAGGGAAGTCTGTGAACGAAAACTGGCTGGGATATCTCTTTATCACTCTCCAACATAAGCAGTGGGGCTGACAGGTCTGATTTAGCTCTGTCCCTGTATCTGTCACAATGTATGGTGGACTTGTAAAGACATGAAAAATGAGCGCCTAACTGAAATAGTGTGGCTGGAAGTAACAGCCCGGGCCGATGATGTGAACAGGAAAGAAGTACTGATACTTCGCTATATATTTTTTTCATCTTTTTTTTATAATGAGGACGGAACTTCTGCAAAAGCTGAGTGTGTTCTGTTATCAGCGTGTTGCAGGCCTGTGGTTTTCATGCTCTCGCAACTTCTTTTTAACTGTCGCTTGTTTTGAACTAACGGGACACCTCCCTCGGAGATGTCAGCTTTCTTACAGCGTTCTTAAACTGGGTTAAACGACACCACCCACACACAGCTAGCCATAACCCGGGCATGTCTCTATTTTGAATTCTTATTTTTTTCTCCCCTGAAGTGCTAACATGGCTAATTGTTTGATTCTACATATAACGGAGTTGAAAAAAAAAATAAGGGAAAGATTTGTAACAGCTACTGTATTATTCACAACTGTTTCAGAATTCAAGGTTTGTATGACAGCCTACATGTAAAGTTTAAATACAATAGGCACAACAACAAAATATATAGCATGATGCAAATGAATGTCATTGAGGCTCGAGCAGGGCTTTACAAAAACGGGTTTGCAACGTTTGCAAACTTTAGAGGCCTTTAAGTAATAATATTAATTGTGTTTTTCTTATCTAGCAAAGAGTGTGTATGCAGATTTCACAAAGAGTTTATAATCTCATATTGGTGTTAAAGGGAAAAGAACATAAAGTGACTTGTCCAAGGTAACAGGCAGACAAAGTGACTTGCACAAGGTCACAGGCAGACAAAGTGACTCGCACAAGGTCACAGGCAGGCAAAGTGACTTGTCCAAGGTCACAGGCAGACAAAGTGACTTTCCCAAGGTCACAGGCCGGCATAACGACTTGCCCAAGGTCACAGGCAGGCGAAGTGACTTTCCCAAGATCACAAGGAGGCAAAGTAACTTGCCCAAGGTCACAAGCCGGCATAACGACTTGCCCAGGGTCACAGGAAGGCAAAGTGACTTGCCCAAGGTCACAGGCAGGAAAAGTGACTTGCCCAAGGTCGCAGGGAGGTAACGTGACTTGGCAAAGGTCACAAGGAGGTAAAGTGACTTGCCCAAGATCAGGGAGAGCTGACACTGTTCTTCAAACTGGGTTCACTTACGTCAAAGTCACAGATTTGTCGTAGAGGCACAATACCACGTATAGGACAAAATTTATATTCGTGTACACAACAATGGTACTTACAAGGATAATGAAAGGCCCTAAACATTAAACAGTATTTTTAATGTTCCTAATCTGTCCACTGAACAAATTGCAGTTTTAAAAAAAGGCTAGTGATGTGCAGAGACGCTCTATCCCCTGTCTCTTAAGGCTAGTGATGTGCCGGGACGCTCTATCCCCTGTCTCTTAAGGCTAGTGATGTGCCGGGACGCTCTATCCCCTCTCTCATCTTGGCTAGCGAAGTATTGATACATATTGCACATAATTCCTTGTTTGAAATTAAGTATGCCACATTCCGTCATTTTGTATTGATCATTGATGCAATTTAAATTAAAACAAAATTATCTGTTTTTTATTTATAACTTGTGTAAGTAAATAAAAATGTTCAGTGTAATATTATTTATAATAGCCACACCATGAAAATAATACATTGTGTTAACCTAGTTGATACAACATCCATGCTGCGTCTCATACATTTTAGAGGATTTAAAAATTGTATGCCTTCTTCCCCAACTTGTCACACGTATATGTAGGTAGAAATAGAGCAGGTTATTGAGTTTTATAGCGTTGACTTTTCTCCTACCCTTTATAGTACATCTAAGGCTTTTTATAGTACATGGACATGTAAGCAGAGTGTGGGAGAAGGATGAGGAGAGGTAGAAAGTTTCTACTTAGGCCAGCAATCAGGCAAAGAAATACTGTACTTGTGTATTTATTGGCTAAAGGATCACAGGTATAATTAATATATCTTGCGCAAGCAGAAAATAACCAGGACTATGGTGGTTACATCACACAATAAATACAGACTTTGGCCTTTCAATGTAATGGCATTTTAAGTCAATTAAAGACCTGTTTGCATTGTCAGCGTTAATGTAACAATCTCCCCAATTATTTTCAGCGTATCACGATCAGATCACCTGGTTTGGAAAGCATTTACTGCATCGGATCAACATTTATCGGAAATTAAAAAGGTGATCAGCAACATTATCACCAGCAAGGCCATGCACAGGGGTAATGCTGATCACCCTTTATACGTCATATGGCCAAACTTGCCAACTATTCCCTGAACTGGAAGCATCTTGTAGTTCGGAATAGAGAATCTGTGCACAAGGTCCTCTCTGGTCCAAATAAGTTGGCCATTTTTTTTAAAACTACAGTTAACTTTGTAGATTTACTACAACGACGACCAATTTCTACCCTATATAACAAAACAACCCCCCCCCCCCCCCCAAACCTTAATGGCTTCAGCTGCCGGGGTGGGCTATATTCCAACCTGAGATACTCTCCATCCACAATGGGAAGCCACCTCACCTTCTTGTTTCGACATTGTCCCTCTCTCCCTCTAGACTGTAAGCTCTCACGAGCAGGGCTCTCATTACCTCCTGTATCTGGTTGTGCTGTTTTACCCTCACTTGTATGTAACTGTTTATGTAATATACATAACTCTGTGCTCCATTGTCCCGCGCTGTGGAATATGTTGCCGCTTTAGAAATAAACATAAAATAATAATATTAATAATAATACTGCAAGGTAAATTGATTGTCGGTCCAAGTTTAATGCCAGGCCTGCCAGTGGCGGACGATGAGTTATTATTATTATCATCGTTTATTTGTGAAGCTGTGCTTGAGGGGAGGGGATGAGGGCCCAGTCTGAGTGGGTGGGAGGGGCAGGATATTGAGCAGGGAGTGGGTGGCATGGTTTGATGTTCCGGGGGGGACAATGACCTGTGGCTATCTCCCCTGTGTGCGACCCAGGGTAAAGTTACCAAATGCTTTATGCAGGACAGTTCTGCTTTTAATGAAGCAAACTGTGTTAGGATCAAAGAGGACTGAGGACAGTTGCATGTTTTACACGTGGCTGCCTGACAGCTTATTAAAGAAATCTGATCACTTTTATCGTTGCCACGGTTTAGCGTTTTTTCGATATTTAGCTAATGTCTTTTAGTGACCAACAAATCTAATGGGAAATTGCTCGTTTTCATCTGTTCTTTGTAAAGTAATTATGATGTCAATATGTCAACCATAATGAGCTGATATGACTGAATTCAGTGGGCAGAAAGAAAAGGAAAGAGTATTCATTTTTTACTTGTATACAAATTTAGCCTAGCCTCCCAGCCGCTATGTTATTTTCCTGGGCCCTACCAATGTAAGCCCTGTTAGGTGCAAGCAGTGGATCGGATAATTCCTTCCTAAGGCCTTGTGTGCTTTTGCAGACTTGGATAAGTATCCAAGGACGGGCCTTAGCAACAGCCAGAGAGTGCCAACCTGAGGGGTGGGTACTGATTGGACTACACACCCTCTGTGGAGTGAGCAACATCAGCCCTCCATCTCACAAAGAGATGTGAGGAGAGATCCGGCAGGCTTGATCTGGGCCTAATGCCTGAGTTAGGGCACAGCAAGAAGGGAAGAATGTGATTGCTCTGTGATAGTATCTGCATGCAATAAAGACTCAGAAAATATAAAGGGGTGTGATTCACTGTCTGTTAAAATAAGAAGAGGTGTTAGTATGGGCCATCCCCTGCCATCACAGAGGATCCATGCTGTCTGGAGACGCTGCACCAAGCAAGAACACAGGTAACCTGTGATCCTGTCCTGTTTCTCCCCAGAACATCGCGGAGCACTCAGCCCTCCTGTTTACCAATAGGAACAGCCCAACCACTACTGAACTAGCTGAAGAAGCAGACCCACCCCAATCTCACTTAAGGGAGGGGGTACAAGGGCAACACAAACAAGTTAAAATGTTGGCTTGAGGGTAACTGAATTTCTCGAAGAAAATCAAATACACGGATAAGTTGTATACACTTTTTACCTGCCCCTTTTCCAGGTCTGCGGGAAAGCACAAAAACATCAACAATAACAGTAAAATCATGAAAACAATGTTTTCCTTTCACAGAAGGTACTCTTTCCAATAAACAGATGCAGCAAGCCTTTGAAAAAAGCCTCCGGAGTGGCGGCTGGAACGGCTTTAAGCCGGAGATAGTGCCGTGCGACATCCCGGCAGGGTTTGTAACAGTGCGCATGTTTCTGAACAATACAAATTTTAGAACATCTACGTTTGACAGAATGCAATTTAAATACAGTACATGCTTCCGCATTATACCCCCCACAGCGATAATCCTTTGGCACCGTGGTAGTCGCGGTTCCGCGGCTTGCTCCGTTGCCGAAAAACATTAAGGCGTCTTAGGCTGCGCTTATAGTGCCTGGCGACGCAACGTCGCGCCAAAACAAATACATTGAATCCATTGCATGCGCTTATAGAAGGCGCGACGGAGCGACAAAAAATTTGGAAGCCAGTGTTATTTGATTTTTGGAGAGACAGTCGTCACATGTGACTGTCTCTAAACCAATAACAGAGCGCCTATTGCACTCTGCCCTCCCCTTGGTGACATCACTGGCCTTGTCGCCAGCGATGTCGCTCAAACTTAAAGTGCAACTTTCGCCAATGGCGACGGATGACATCATCGGTCGCGTCACCGTCGCCGGCACTATAAACGCGGCCATACATCTGTATTTGTGGTTGAGGTTTCCAGGAACTTTATCTTAGAAAAAGATTGTCTCAATAGGCAAATTTCTGATGCCCAATGTCCTATTGTTTCATTCAATCCCTTGCATGAAAAATACATGAAACTAATATATTAAGTTTTTTTTTTACATATGCATGTAAGAAGCATGATATATTTTATTTTCATCGTAAATGTGAAATCTTCAGTTACATCAGTTTAATTCTTTCCATCTTGTCTCACGGAGTGCAGATATTTTGGGAGTTGTGCACAAATTACAGCTACTGATTTGCAGTAAGTTACATTAACATAAACACTTGGTACAAGGTAAATGTGTATTATTTACAACATGCTGCATGTGAAATGTGATATTTTTCATGAGTTATGTTACAATTTCCCCTCTTTAAAGCTGCAGACCTAGCAATATCCTACATGTGTTTTTTTTTTAAATAAATCAGTTCTGAACTATGAGAAAATACTACTGCATTTTTTTTAAACAACTCTAAATTATATTTTAATGTATTATAATGTAACAAGCATTTTGTGTTTCTATAGCAACCATTTACAAAGTCACATCCTCTTCCTCTTCTGAAACAGACTCTGGCACACCCCTTGATTAGCCCTGCCCTCACTCCAGCAGTGCACCAATTGTATCTAGTGACTGCCTGGTCACATGATTTTTCACACAGAACTTTGCATCTTTGGTCCTCTTCTGCTGCACTGACAGACATTTAGTGAACCCCTGAGCCGAATCTTCGCCGATCGATCAAAGGAGAACGGATCGATCGGCAAGTTAGCTAATGACTTATCATTGTGTTTATTGTATGGCTGCACATATTAAAGGGGGGGGGGGGGGGGGAGGGAAAGAAACAAACAAAAAAAAGACACGGCAGCTTGAACTGCTGCTTTAAAATGCTGCTGTTAAAACTTGATGCATTTAAAGCTGTAATACGGGGTTTCATATTGACATTTTAATTTATTTATTTTGTCCTAGGATGGAAGCAGGGGGTCTCCGGAGCTGAACTGTGTTAATTTCAGCTCCAGGAACCCTCTGCTTTCGGACACACTTACCTCCATGGCGGGTGCTGGTATCTCATTCAGTTTAAATGTCCTGGTCACGCGGGCCAATGGGACGCCGCACCGGATGATGTCACAGCTTCCTTTTGTCCTGCGTGAAGCGGGATATTTAAACGCCGCCATTATGTTAGCCACACAGTTTCTCTGACTGCAGAGAGATACCGGCAGCCCTACGGAGGTAAGTATGTGTGGAAACAAGGGGTCCTGATAGCTGAAATGTACACAGTTCATCTCCAGAGACCCCCCCTGCTTTAATCCTGTAATAAATAAGTTAAAAATTAAAAAAAAATGCGAAACCCACAATGCTGCTTTAGCTTCAATGATATAAAAAATCCATGCGTTCCTCTTAGCACAGACATACATTGTCACGTTACCCTCGCTAGGTAAACTATCGCTAGAATAGCTAGAAGCGAGTCGGTATTCTATGACAGCGCTGGAACGCTACAAAAGAAAAGGGATTGGTAAAGCAGCCTCCTGGCCGCAGGCGGATGGGCGCCTTGACCAGGGGGCAAGGCCCTCCCTCACCTCCATTGTGCTCTCCGGCCGCTTTCCTTTCCGCCGGCACGAGCGGGGAGTGACGTATCCAGGAGGTGGGAGAGTTTAAGGCCCAGCTGGAGCGCGGTCAGTCCGCTCTCTCGCAGCCTCCCTGCTCGCGGAGTTTCCTGTTTGAACCCCATGACTGGGCTCACAGTTCACTTATTAGTAGTAGCAGTTTGAACGCTACGCCGCGTTTTATTTTTTTTACTGTAGAAACGTGACATTTCCTTACTTGCTAAATAATTGCCGCCTTTTTGTAGTAACTCGTGACCTCCGTTTACTTCCGTGTGAAGGGGCGTAAGGATCCTTCCATTGCAGGATACAAGAGCTGTCTACTACTAACTTTCCAATAGTAACCTTGTCATATTATTTTAGATTACAATAGCAGAAAACGTGGGTGCCACATACTTCAAAGCAGCAAGTCTGGCTGATCACTATTTCTACTTACATTTTATTTTTCTGCTTTTTAGAGGTCTCTCCTTGCCCGTTTCCCGTTTTTTTTTTAAATCTGGCGCTTACTTCAGTTGATATGAGCGTTAGCAATGTTAAGTGTTCACCAGGTTAAAAATCCAAGTCCACACTAAACTAATATAGGCTTCTGGAGGGGATTGCTGCTCTAAATGGTAAAAGGGAAGGACTCAATACCCGACTAGCCCCCTCGCTATCCACCTTTAAGACCCACCTTAAGACACATCTGCTTAAAGAAGCATATGAGTAGCACTGGATAATCATGGACACATGACACAAAGCTTGGCCCCCTGCAGACGCACTTACTAGTATTCCCTCCTACTGTCTCTGTACGTTCTCCCTACCTACCAATTAGATTGTAAGCTCCTCGGAGCAGGGACTCCTTCCTTAATGTTACTTTTACAGTATGTCTGAAGCACTTATTCCCATGATCTGTTATTTATATTTGTTATTTATATGACATGTAATACTACTGTGAAGCGCTATGTACATTTTATGGCGCTATACAAATAAAGACATACATACATACATACATACGTGGCAGGTGATTTTTTTTTTGGTGCAAATTAGCAGAACCCCATTCATTTCAGCCCCGGGGACCCCCTGCTTCCAGAGATACTTAGCTCCGAAGTGGGTGCCGGGATCTCCTGCACATGTAAAAGCCCCCCCCCCCCGGTCACGAGGGCCAATAGGAAGGCGCACCGGATGACGTCGCGGTTTCCTATTGGCCCGCAGGGCGCCGGAGCTTTGAAAGCGGAAATTCCGTGATCCCTGTTAGCAGAGCTGAGTGGCTACCAGCACCCCCCCTGCGGAGTTTATCTCCGGAAGCAGGAGGTCCCCAGAGCTGAAATTATTGGGGTTCAGCTCCGGACACCCCCTGCTTCAATCCAGTGTAAAAAAAAAAATTAGCAATAAAAAAAAAAAACCCCTCTTGGATTGCCGCTTCAATGGAAAACGTAGAAATTACAGCACTTATTCCCTCACCTGCTGTCTCTGCAAATTCCCCTCAAACCTTAGATTGTAAGCTCTTCGGGGCAGGGATTTCCTTTCCTATTGTCTGATTTTGCTGCGATTATTGTATTATTATAATTCCCTGTACTGTATTCTTTGTGAAGCGCTGAGTACACTTTTGGCGCTACATAAATAAAGACATACAATACAATGTGATGGAGTGAACATGCTTTCTCTTTCCGCGTGTATCTTTCTTCTGCTTTCCCCCCTTTTCATTTGTCAGATGATACTTAGCATAAGATATTTTAAGCCCTTTAAAACCCTACACAATCCACTGGCACACAACATGGGATGCTTAGTTTGATCTGTAGCAACAGCCTGTCCCCTGGCTTGCTATATTTCGCTAATCATTTTAGCTAATGTGGGTTTCCAAAATAAATGGAGAAGAAGAGATGAAGCAAATTGAGAAGAAAGGAACCGTCCAAGCGATTCTGTTCAAATAACGCTTTTGATCTTGAATTAATGTGGTCCAGCAGAAACGTAACACTTCGCGAACGTTGGAACCACAGATGGCTTAATAAGGGGCGGCCAACCCCAGTCCTCAAGGGCCACCAACAGCAACAGGCCAGGTATTAGGGATATCCCTGCTTCAGCACAGGTGGCACAATCAGTGGCTCAGTTATTCTGACTGAGACCCTGATTGGGCCACCTGTGCTGAAGCAGGGATATCCTAAAAACCTGGCCTGTTGATGGCCCTTTAGGACTCTAGTTGGCCACCCCGGGGGCTAAATCAAGCCCCCCAAAAATGATCTGAACAGAAAAATGTAAGCTGAGAAAAGGGGAATATGAGAGAGTTTTAATGAGCATGTTAAAAAGACTATTCCAGTAAGCAGACAGCATGAAATAGGATCTCCAAACGTTGCCACACAATAGAATTTTTATTGAATGGCTGTGGCATAAATGGTAGGAGGGGAGGAAGTGTTTTGTGGTTGGACAAGCTATAGAATTTGCAAAGGAGCAAGATGTTTGCAAGTAATTAACTTCACCACCTACTAAATTGCTGCTAATAAGGTGTTTGCACTGTTGTTTGTGAAGACTAGCAAGGCTAATTGCATTAATTACGAGAGGCCTGCTGTTCACACTTGAGTCTTTTTAGTGAATGTCTTGATTCCTCCGTGACACAGGGTGTACGTATATTTTATAAGACGTACTGTGACTGTGTCACAATTAATCTCTGCCAAAAATAAGACTGTAAGCTCATTGTGGGAAGAGGCAAATCGTGGCAGCAAAATTATATACACACTGTCAGCACTATGCAAGAATTATTAGACTGACACAATATATAAGAATATTTTTGGTAGATGGTATAGTAAATATTGTGCACATTAATTCAATAAGTGATTTGAATGAATGGTCACTGCTGTTATTTGTTGAGCAATTAATGTAAGAATGAATTGTATTAATACTAATTGTTGTGAGGTTTTTATAATACAGAACCAGCGGACTCTATGAGCACATCCTTTTTCAACCTCACCTTGTATGTATGTATATCTTTATTTATATAGCGCCAGCCATGTACACAGCGCTTCACAGCAGTAATACACGTGACATAATAATAAAACACATAGTGGGAATAAGCGCTGCAGACAAGAAGTAACAACGGGAACAGGAGTCCCTGCCCCGAAGAGCTTACAATCTAAGTGCGCAACTATGATGTGAAGGTACAAATATCAATTACATGGTGTCTATGTTGGCGCCATGAAGTCTTTGAATTTAACCCATACAGATAATACCGAAATAATAGACCTGGGAGTAATACATTAATCATATGCTTCATATGACATGCTTTTTGTCATCAACAAGGTCCCCAAGATCTATTTGATGTCTTTAGGTGAAATATATGATGTCTTTTGGTTGGTGTCAACTTTGTGCAAATGGCATTTCTAACTACAGCAATGTAACTAAACGTTCAAATAACGACAAAGTGAAAGTGATAGTTAGGGCCGCCGACAGGGTGGGAGAGCAGGAACAAGTTTCCGGTGGCTGCGGGAGAGCTGGCCGGCCAGCGCTGAATATTCTGGAGGCCAGGGTCATGTGTAGGATGATTAGCCCAGATAGGTTCAACTCGTTCCTTTTACAAGCACAACAAGTTCTTTGTCTTTCTTCACTTTATTGAGAAAAAGCATGGATATACAAAGGCACTTGTGGATGATGGTATTGTGAGAGAATGTATCTATGGTGAGTGCGCTTGATAGTGGGGAAAGGTGAAAAAGGATAAGTCCTGCCAGTAGAGCAAATTACAGGAGGGGTACTCACTCAGCCAGTGTAGAAGTGGAAAAGGAAGTGCCAGTGGGTGAAACAGAAATGTGGTTCTTGTTCAATGACACTGAAAGTTGCGTCCAGCTGCCAGGCAGTGGGCCTCTAGTTGCTGCCGCGGGGCCCTCAGCTCCCGGCTCTCCTGAGCTGCTGCTTTGTCCCACTCTCTCTCCCGCCGGTGACCGCCCGAAGCCGAGTCTGACTTCCGGGTGCACCCAGCTTCCGTTGTGCACCAGTTGGAAAGAACGATGATGCTGTGGGACAAGGCAGTAGCTGAGGAAAGCCAGGGTCTGGCGGTGGCGGCGATAACCAGAGGCCGAGGCCAGCTGGTGGGCCTCTGGTTTCAACCACCAAGCACCGGATCCTGGCTCTTCTCAGCTGCTGCCTCCTCTTCCCACGCCATCCTCTTTCTCTCCAACCTGGGTGTACCCAGAAGTCTGGTTCAGCCTTCAGGGCACACTGGCATGAGAGAGAGGCCCGGCGTCAGATGAGCAGCAGCTGGGAAGAAGTGGGGCCCGGCGACGGCAATCAGAAGTAAATGGTAAGTGTATTTGGGGGGGTGGTAAGTGTATTTGGGGGGTGGTAAGTGTATTTGGATGGTGGTAAGTGTATTTGTGGAGGGGGGAATTGTATTTTTGGGGGGTGGTGGGACTTGTATTTGGGAAGGGTGGTTGTAGTGTTTGTATCTGGGGGGGCAGTAGTGGTATTTGTATCTGGGGGGGTGTTTGTATCTGGGGGTGTATGTAGTGTGTCTATATCTGGGGGGTGTAGTTGTGTTTTTTGGTGTAGTTTTGTATTGAGAGGGGGTATTGTGTGTGTATTCGGGGGAGGAGTTGTGTCGGAGGGGGAATTGTATGGGTTTTGAGGGAATTGTGTGTGCGGCCAGGGGAGGAGGGGAAATGAGTGTGAGAAAAGAGGGGGTGTAAGAGGGAGGGGGAGAGTGAGGAAGAGGTGGGGCAGAGAGAAAGATAGATGGGGAGAAAAATACAGGTGTGACAGGGGGGGGGGGCTCGCAAGACCACCGATACGATGTGGGGGGATGTGGGGGGTGGGGGGCGCTTATGTACACTGTCTGTGGCCCTGTTGATAGTTGCTACAATACATCACAAATGAAGGCTTCATCCCACACTATGGGATGGCATTTGTAGTTGCAATACAATATATGTATAGAATGTTCATGCAGAAAGGCAGCACAACAATCTGTGTCACCGGGACAAAATGTCCGCACATCTGTTACATTAGAAAATATCTAAAATAAGTAAATAAATTAGGTCTGGCCAGACCAGGTCTCAGATAGGTCAACAAACTGCCTTTCCCAATTATCTCTTAGCATATAATGCTTCCAATGCAGCCAGGGGTTCTGGGTAATGACATGCAAATGAGTGCACATAGGAGTAGATCCATAGTACTCCGTTAACCTAATCGAATCGATAATTATTTAACGGTACACTAAGTCATCAGGATATCCCCAAAGGCCCTCACGCTCACCTAAAGAAAAGCGGATCGCTAACTTTTAACGGACGTTAGGCTTACTCATACGCAAATCGTACGGTAACGAACAGTTTACGTAACGACGCAGATCCTCAGACCTCATGTGATCGTACGGGAATAATGCTACGATATTTAGGAGCTTCCAAAAGTTGCCGTTACGCACATCCATACCCTGATCATCATTGCGTTATTTCTGGGAACAGCCTAAAAGCAATGTAATGAGTGCAGGACTTTCAGTACAAAAAGTTACACGTGTCATACAAAGATATATATTAGGGATCATATAAACGTGATGTGCCCAGACATACTGTGTTTGGCACAAGGGCAGCAGTTTTCCCAGCACTGGAGGGTTAAGGTGGTAGGGGGGTCTGATCCAGAAGCATGGACCCCGAGCAACGCGACCGCGGCAGACTCCGGCGCCGCAGACTTTTGCTCTTTCGCCCAGGGCTCCAGCTCCAGAGACAGTAAATCCTGCTACATCTAGATTTAATCGGCCTCAAACACCTAAATAAAGTCTTCAGTTGCATCAATATTCTCCAATATGTACCATCTTCAAATATATGAAACTTCACCTCGTTAGTAACACGTGACAAATGACTTTTAGGAGCAGAACTTAACACAATGATAAGGAAAACTGCACGCACATTTTGATGCATTTCATTATATTTCCCTTCTACCCTAACTCTTCCTACAACCTCTCCGCAAATTAGAGCAACATTGAAAATAAAAGGCAACTTAGTACTTTGCAGTAAATTGATTTACACTCAAACTGGTGTCATTTGCCTAACGTTTTATAGCAATGTTTCATATTGTGACACTTAGGGCCTCATGCAGTAAAGTCCGATAGAAAAAAACGCCAGCGTTTTTAATTCGCCATTTTTGACAGCGTTGCTATCACAGTATGCAGAAAGCCCCGAATACCAGTGATAGCAACATTTGCAAACATGGCGAGTAGCTGCCGGCGAGATGATCGGCCCTCTGAATAGGGGTCACCCGACGAGCCGCCTTTCTCTGCGCAAATCTCGGCCGAAATATGTTTATTTAAATGATATTATTAGTGTAGATGAGCAGGTGGTCTCCGGAGCACTACCGCATTGTTTTCAGGTCCAAGGATCCCTGCTTTGAAATCTCCCGGTCACGTGACGCGGGACATTTACATGCATAGGAGATACCGACACCACATAATGGGGCCTGTATCTCGGGCAGCAGAGGGGTCACCGGACCTCAAATCAACAAAGTTCTGCTCTGGAGACGCCCTGATCATCTACACTAGTAATAACATGTAAATTAAGATATGTAGTAAGCACCAAAACACAACCCGCCCCCTGTGCCCCCACATAAAACCATTATTTATTTATTTGAACACACGATTGATAACATAGGCCAGCGGGGGTCCACTGGTTTTCCCCACGGGTGTCCGGGGGTCCTCGGGTGGTGTCTGTGGGTCCTCCGCTGGCCTGCGGTAACAAAAAATAAAGATGCCCTATATTTCAATAAAT